>NC_133622.1:221587033-221660219 GCF_048593235.1 Sminthopsis crassicaudata | reverse complement strand
AAGAGTTACAATACACAGCCCAGCACCTCCAATCTCAGTCTGTGAGCATAAGGTACCCTTCCAAGAGATTTACATCTTGAAAATGAATGGCCTGTTTCTAAGTGGCTCCTGAGGGGCTTTGGGCTTGAGATGCAAGGCAAAGAGAGGGAAGAGTTTTCCTCGATGAAAAACCATGCCCCAACTCCCCTCTTCCCTCAATAGTCCTTGATTTCTCTTCTAATGCAGTTCTCTTTGGTCTTGGGTTCTTCATTAATTACCTTCTTGTCTTCAGCTTGGCTGAGGTCTGTTAGCCATAATGTGGAGAACAAAGGATGAGACTCTTGGGTTTGTGGAATAGGAAATGAACTGGTTATGATTTAATGCTGAGTCCCTTGTTCCTCTCACTTACAGTAGACTAATTCAGTAGCCTCTCCAGCCCAAACCCCCCTTCTCTCATTTCTGTTTTTCCCACTTTGCTCCCCTTTCCCACTCATTTCTTTTCAGAGTTTTATTCAGTTTATACTGTTTTGCCCAATTTATATAATTTACCCTAGCATATATTAACACACAGATGATTAATGGATTCTCATCTTAAATACTTTGACAAAATTCCTAAAGTATAATAAAATCTTACTTTATTCTTTCCCCTTTTAAAAATAATATCTACTCCCCAATTATCTGTTAAAACATGTTTTTAGAGTTTTGAAATCCAAACTCTACCTTCCATCTTCCCTTGCCTCCTCTCTGAGATGATAAGCAGGTATAAAAATACTATATATGTGCAATTGTGCACAAAAAGATTAAAATAAAAAAAATAAGAGAAAGAAAGTGAAAATTGTGTTATTCAGTGTATTTTCAGACAATATCAGTTCTTTCTCTGGAGGTGGGATAGCATTTTTCATCACGAGTCCTTCAGAATTGTCATGGGCCATTTTGTAACAGAGAGAGACAGAGATAGAAAGAAAGAGACAGATAGACACAGAGAGAAAGACAGAGAGACAGAGAAAAAGTCTAAGTCACTTAAAATTCTTCATTGTACAATCCTGTTACTATGTACAGTGTTCTCCTGGATCTGCTTATTTCACTTTGCATCAGTTTATGAGAGTCTTTCCAGGTTTCTTTGAAATCTACCTGCTCATCATTTCTTATTCAGTTCAGCTACTTTTTTTCTGAGTGATCTTGGTCAAAAACTTATCTCATCTCCAATTCCCTGATCTTTAAATTGTAGGGACTGGAGAAGATGATTTCTATAATTCTACCCAAGTTACAGTTCCTATGTGCTTAACTGCCTGAAACTAAGGTTAGATACCCATCTCTTCATTTCAGACCTTTCTAAAGACTAATAAACAGGAAGCATGATGTTCATGTTTCAGTAAAATGATTCTGAGAGCAATTCAGGTAGAGAAAGCACTAGAAAAAATGGCCCACCAAACAGGTGTTCTAAAACAGTGGTGTTAAAATTAACTTAGGAAATCACATATTAATGTTGTCTAAGTTCTATTGTAATTTTCTTTATTTTGTTAAATATTTCTCAGTTACATTTTAATCTGATTGGGACTGAGGTGGGAGTATTGCCACAAACATCTGTATAGAACAGCTGTTAAATTATTTTTTTACAACTTTTTCCCTGTTGCTAAGTGAGTAGGAACGTTCATTTATTCTTTATTTCCAACTCCCTGATTTCAGTGTGAAATAAGTCTATTCCAGTTCAAAGGATAAGTTGGTGAATTTGGTGGAAAGAACTCCTTCTAAAAGACAAATAGAATCCTCTCAAAATTTTCCATCCTTATTTTTAAATTTCCTTTCTAGCCAAGGTTTCTCTCCCCTAAAAAGTGATGTTTTTAAAAAAAAATCCCTTAGAGAAAGAGTGGAATTCTTTTCAATTTAAATGATACCATTTGAGAACTCCATTCAAAGACTCAAACAAAAGCAAAAAACAGTTCCAGCTCTCAAAGACTTTATTCATTCTTTTTTGGGGGGATCCATTGCAACACAAAGTAATGCAAAGCAATTTCACATATGGGGTGGAGCATTGACTTGGAGGCAAGAGAGCCTCAGTTTACTCATATGTATGATGAGGGTGTTGGACTAGATTACATCTATGATTCTTTTCAACCTGTACCAATCAATCGCTAAGTCACATCAGTTCCACTTTCATAGCATTTCCCTTGTCTGTTTTCTTTCTCTCATGCTATAACTTACCTGATCAAAGCCTTGATTGCCTCTTCCCTGGGCTATTGCAATTGGCTTCTAATTGGCCTCCTTGAACCCAGTCTCTCTTTCCCTGCTCCAACTGATCCCCTATACAGATGCTAAATAGATATTTTGTAAAGCCCCAGTGCTGTCCATGTCATTTGCCCAATGAACAACATCCAGTGGTTGTCTATTGCCTTTAGGATGACATTTTATAATCTGGCTGTAGTCTATTTTTTTCTAGGCACAGTGATGTTGGGGGGGGAGAGAGAGAGAGAGAGAGAGAGAGAGAGAGAGAGAGAGAGAGAGAGAGAGAGAGAGAGAGAGAGAATCCTACTTTTGACACCTACTGTCTGTGCATCCTTTGAGTATTCTCAGCAGTTCTCTGAGACCCTAACTTACAAAATAGGGGCTGACTTGTGCCTCTGAAGATAGGTCCTCCAGGAACTCCCTACACTGATGAAAACAAGTGTTTTGGGAATGGGGGGTAGTAGGTAAAAGCTCCTGCTCTAAATTCTAGAGATGAGGCTTCAGAGCTTGCATTCCATTCCTCAGGATGTACCAGAGCTTAGAATCTTCCCAAAATGCTTACTTTCATCCTGATTGGAGACAATAACCAGGTGAAGACAAGATGTCATGTCCCCCTTGTGTCTAAAAATGATAGAGCTGAGACTTCCCTAGTTAATAACCTAAGGTGTGTGAGAGAGATTGCAGGCCCCCCGGTTTTTATTTTTTTGAATATTCATATGAAATGCTAATTGTTTTCAGAAAGTATTATTTATTTTCAACATTTCCCACTGATCTGGCTCTTGGACAGAGCTCTGCTTTTCTTCATCTGTAGGGTTGTAGCCTTTTTTTAAGGAAAAAAAGCCCTTCTCTTGTTCTGTGGAAGATCAAAATTTTTTTTCTTATTATTTTTTAAAAAGAGCTATTTTCCTTGTATTAAGTATCTTCTGAGCTCCAGTTGAATGCTCAATGGTTCAGAGAGATTAGAATTCATGTTATATGGTTCCTGCTTTTATAAACTACAAGGGCAGACTGTGAGGCAAGTTTTCCTTGGTTTATTTTTCAACGGCCTAGGAAAAAATATGTAAGGCTAAGTTCAGACTATTGTAGGAAATGAAGTCACTAGATGTATGGTGGACTGATAACTATTGTTGCTCCTTTGTTGTCTTACTACGATCAGGATAAAATGCTTATAAAAACCCATAGGCAATTTGGATTATTCTTCTTGGGACAGTTAGGTAGCACACTTACCTTCTGTTTGCCTCAGTTTCCTCATCTGTAAAAAGGATGTAATAATAGCATTTATCTTGCAAGGTTGTAGTGAACATCAAATGAGATAATAATTGAAAAGCACTTGGCCCAGAACCTAGCACATATTAAATGCTATAAATGTCAATTATTTTAATTTAGAAGAATAGCATCCAAGCATTGCTTAGCAAAGCTGTAATGAGAATGAGTTGAATAGGTCTTTGGTTTAGAGTGATGAAATTTAGAGAGCACAAAAATATAGTTCAGAACTCTTTTCAATCAATCAACAAGCATTTATTAAGTACCCAGCTTATTCAGATACTGTGCTAGAGCTGGCTATAAAAAAATCAAAAAATAAACTCATCCTGCCCTAAAGGAGCTTTCTACTGGCCATTATCACTCTAAGGGTCAGCAGATTCATTAATTTCCCCTTTTGCTTTGACGAATTTGGCCAAATTCCTGTCTGTGATATTTTTATATTATGAAATTTTTATATTATATATTATGAAATATTATGAAATAATATTATGAATTTTATATTATGGAATTTGCTTGTCCTGAGCAAGGTTTGCAACAGATGCCAAAATTATTAAATTTTCTTTTGTTCCTTAGGCATGGTCTTTACTCATACCAACATAAATCTTGAGTCATAGGATTTCAATTTAGGCATCTTGAGGAGGGCATGGCATGGGCTTCCTTCCCTAGGCTCCGTCCCTAATTCTTACCACTAAAAGAAACATAACAGGGGCAACTAGATGGTGCAGTGGATAGAGCACTGGCCCTGAGGTCAAGAGGACCTGAGTTTGAATTTGGCCTCAGCACTTATTAGCGCTATGACTCTGGGTCAGTCACTTGACCCCAATTGCCTTTCAAAAAATCAATTTTTAAAAAAGGAACAAAATATTGTTTCCTACAAAGAAATATGAAAAAGTAAAGCAGAAGAAGCTAAAGGTGGCCCAAATGTCCTGGCACTAGACCTCCATGCATATCGAATGGTCTAAATGTTCCAGAGAGCAAAGTCACATTCATTTCTCAAAACACCTTTGTAACAATGGAGAATGGTCCTAGTAGCTGCCTCAGGTTTGTGAAAACTGTCCATTGCTATTGGTTTCTAAGCAAGTGACTCCATCATAGTCCACAGTAAGAAGCAGAGCTAGGATTTGTCACCAGACCATAGGATTATTCACTAATCAAGCATTTATTACATATCTAATATGCAACATGCACTGTATTTTGCAAAGGGCAACTAAATGGTACAGGAAATAGAATGCTGGACCTGGAGTCAAGAAGACTCTTTTTAAGACTCTTCTTCTTGACTTCAAATCTGCCTTTAGACACTTGCTAACTATATGACCCTGGGCAAGTCATTTTATTCTGTTTGCCTCAGTTTCCTCATTTGTAAAATGAGCTAGACAAAGAAATGGCAAACCACTCCTGTATCTTTGGCAAGAAAACTCCAAATGGGATCATAAAGAGTTGGACTTGACTGAAAAATAACAGAACAATAATTGAACTTTGGCATAAAAAGACAAAAAAAGGAAAGAGTCCCTGCTCTCCAAGAGTTTGCATTCTATCAAGAGAGATAATATAAACATACTTAAGTATGCGTGGAATAAAGAGGTCCCAAACTGGGACTTGGAAGGGAGCTTACTGGCCATTTAGTTTAACATTCTCATTTTGCAGATGAGGAGGCTTGTGTTGATTGTTTTTCAGTCCTGTATGACTCTATGACCCCATTGGGGGTTTTCTTGGCAAAGATACTGGATTAGTTTATCATTTTCTTCTCCAGCTCATTTTACAGATGAGGAAACTGAGGAAACAGGGTTAAGCAAAGTTGAGTGACTTGCCCAGGATCATGCAGCTTATAAGTATCTGAGGCCAGATTTGAAATCAGGACTTTCTGACTCCAGACCTGTCATTTAGGTCTAGAAAATTTAAATGATTTGATTGTGTTTTTTTGCTCAAAGTAATATAGACTATAGTTAAGTGGCCAAGATGAAAGGAGAAGCCATGTCTTCTGACTCCAAACATAGTGCTTCACCTTGCTGGAGAATAATCTTCCTAATAGACCACTCTGACATAGATGGTTTTTTTTTTAAAGCTCATAAAATAAAATATAAACCCTGGATTCCAGCTTTTAAGGTTCTCTACCTTTTGCCTCTAACTTATCTTTATCTCTGATTTCCTATTCATACTCTGTGTTTTAAACTGGGCTATTCTGCATTTGATGTTCTTGTTCTGCCCTTTCTGAGCCTTGTTCACACTATTTGACACACTTCATGGAATAGATCTCCCTCAATGTAGTTTAGTTCTTTCCTTCCTTCAAGGCCCAACTTAGCTGTTCCTTCCTATAGCAAGCCTTCCTTGATTGCTTCCTCTCCAAATAAAGCCGTTCACTCCTTCCTCAAATTTCATCTATCATTTTGTCTGATCCTTCTCTTTGTACTTTTAAGATTCTTTCCTGTGTCACAGCTATTTGTGTACACTCTTCCATCTCTCCCTTCTTCCTACTATATTAAAAGCTCCTTCGGAGTAGGAGATATGTCCTGTTTTATCTTTGAATCACTACTGTCTTATACATAGAGGGTGCGAGTGCTGGCTTTGGAGTTAGAAAAGTCAGTATATACTTGATAATTTGAGGTAGTAGGAGTGAATACTACCATGGGGCAAAGAGCATTGGCTTTCAAGTCAACAGGCTCAGCTTCAAATTCAGCCTCTGTTACTTCTATCTGTAAGATTTCAGCCAAGCAAATCTCTTTATCCCTTGGGACTCAGTTTCTTCAATTTCTACTTCTAAATCCATGATTATGTGTGCCTGTGACAAACAACCAAAGGGATCAGAATCACTTCTTGGAGAAGAAACCCATTGTTTACCATCAGTCAAATGGGAATAAAAATGCCTACCCTACCCGTGTCCCAGAGCTGTTATGTGGAATGTGCTTTGTAAGCCTTAAATTTAGCACCATAGAAATGGAAGTTGTTATCATAACTTCAATTTTGTTATGAAAGCATTCCTGGGAAATTCTGCTTCATTGTCCTTCTGGAGCTCATTGAGCCGCCACAGTTTAGAGTGAATCAATCAATCAACAAAGTTTGTTGAGCTTCTATTTGCCCGGCATTGTTCTAGGCACCAGGGAAACAAAGAAAATGAATGAAACACTCCATATTTGCAATGACCTTACAATCAAACTCTAAATGAATTTTTAAGACATTCTGTATTTTTCATAAATTCAATTTCCTCACCTTGGACAATGTCCCTTACACCCCACCTTTGAGGATGTCCACTGCGGTGATGGTCTCACTTCCGGCAGAATTCCAGTGAACAAAGGGGCAGAAAGAGCATCACGGACCTTATCAGCCAAAGCTTTGATGACTTCATTTCTTTCTTAACTGCTTCCCATTCACACTTGGCCAGCAAAACTCACTTGTTTTCCTCATGACTTTCACATGACCTCTCCTTTCCCAGAGAGTCACCAATTAGCTGGGTGGTGTAATGGATGGAGAGCTAGAGTACAGAATACCTAAATTTGAATTTTGTTTCAGACACTTGCTAATCATGTAATCCCGGGGAAGGCACTTACCCTCTCAGTACCTCAGTTTCCCTATCTGTAAAATAAGCATAATAATAACCTCCTCACTGGGTTGTTGAGAAGATGAAAGAGTTACCACCTGTAGAGGATTCTGCAAGCTTTGAAGCACCATATAAATGCTAGCTATTATTATTAGAATGTTCTAACATTTGTATTGTCAGAGACTAGATGCTAAATTTTTAAATATCTTTTTGCTTTTTTTTATAACCACAATAATTACCTAGATATAGCCTACCCTCACCCCCCCAGATTAGAATCTCCCATTGTAGTAAAAAAAAAGAGTTAAATGGAGCCACAGAGATTTCTCTACCAACAAATGCAATTTCTTGTGTCTGTCACCTATTACTTGCCTCTCTTTGATGAGGAGAAAGATGTGCTCAGTCAGCAATCCTCTAGATGCTCATGACCTTTCAGTGAGATCAATCATTTTTTAGCATTCTTTTCTTTAATATTATTGTAGCTGTTGTGGATGCTGTTCTTCTGGGGCTATTTTCTTCACTCTGCAAACATTCATTGGCGATCTCTCTTGTTTCTCTAAATTCTTCCTATACATCATTTCTTATGGCACAATGATTGTCCCTTCAATTTGTATCCCATTATTTATTCAGTCATTCCCCAATTGATGGATGCTCTGGTGGTGAGTTCCCCTTCCCCTTCTATTTTTATTTTCTTTTTCATTATTGAGCTGTCTTCTTAAAAACTGAATTTTTTATGGGTGATGTTTGTGGCTTAGAAAAAGTGAAGGAGGGAGTAATACAACAAGCATTTATTAAGCACCTATTATGTGCCAGATGTCAAGCTAAGCATTTATATAAATATTATCTTCTTTGATCCTCTTATCAGCCTTGGGAGGTAGGTGTATTTTATTATCAGCAAGATTTTACTGGAAGAAATTGGGACAGATAACAATCAAGTGACTTGTCACCCAGCTATTACATGTCTGAAGCTGAATTTGAACTCTTGTCTTCTTGATTCTGTTTTCAGAGCCTTATCAACTAGGCTACCTAGCTGCTTCTTAATGAGATAGCTAAGTATAAATACAGCACATTTTCCCAAATTTGTTATGATCCCACACCAAGAAGCCAGACCAGCCTTTTTTAAACCTCACATTCAATCAGTTGCCATAGTCCTAATGTCTCTATCTTAGTAGAGGACTGGAACTAAATGGGGAATTCTACAGCTGCCCCTCCTCCAAACCCCTTCTAACAGTTGATGCTCCAATTTATTTAGTAGATTTTTCTTTCTCCTCTCAAATATTCCAAATTTCTCATCAATAAAATCAGAGAGTTAAATTAGATTATCATTAGAGTTTGTTCTGGCTTTAAATCCTATGGTTTACACTAGGACATAAAGAGAAAAGCAAAAGACATTCTCCCTGATTTCTAGCTGCTTAGGAAGAGATAGGACTTGAATTTGAAGGTGTTCAAATCCTGTTCTGTCTATTACTACCTTTCGTTATTTCACTTTTTGGGATCTCAGTGCCGTACGTATGATTCTATGAAACAAATGTAATATGCATTATGAATTTTCAGTATCTAAGAAGGCTCAAATTGAGTGTGAAGGACTTGTGGAACTGGAAGGGACAGGGTGGAGAATCAGAGAAAACTTCAGGGAGATGACACCTGAGCCAGACATCAAAGAGAGTCTAGTTCAACCAATAGAAATGTCAGGAGATGAGAGGGGCAATCCATTCTGTAAAGTGGGAGTTGGGTATGTCAGTAAATGAAATTAGAGGAAAACCAGTGACTTGTAGATCTAGGCTGAAAGAGTCCAATCCCCTCATTTTTCAGATGAGGAAACTAAGGCCAAAGGAGGTAGCATGGTCACATAGATCATTGCTGTCAGAGGTAGGATTTGAACCCAGAGGGAATGTTCAATCCTCTATACCACAATTAGAGCATAAGATTGGTGAATGTAGACTTTAGTTTGAAAATAGATGTCAAGGGAATGTGTGTGAAATTAAGCTGGAAAGACTGATTGGAGCCACCACAAGGAGGCTCTTGAATGTCAGGCTTGCGGGATTTCCATTTTCTTGGTTAAACATTGGGTAGCCATTGGAGTATGTGAGTAGGTCATTGGTATGATTTGTGCTTTGGGAAGATGATTTTGGCTGTTGTGTGAAGTTTAGCAAAGAGGGAGATTGCAAGTGGGAAGATCAAGTAGGATCCTGTTGTAATGGTCTAGGGAAGAGGTCATCAGGTCCAGATTGAAGGTCATAGGCTTGGAAATGGAATAGAAGGACAGACATTTAAGATTTCACTAAAGTAGAGATAATAAGAATAGGGCAATCGATTGAATATGGGAGATGGTGGAGAAGGAAGACATGACAGATTTTGAATCTTGACAACTGGGAAAATCAGGCAGCCATGTGTTTCAATGGATAGAAAAGTGCCAGAAGAACTACTGGCTACACAATCCCAGGCAATCACTTTTCCCCATTTGCTTCTGTTTCCCCATCTATAAAATGAATTGGAGAAGGAAATGGCAAACCAGTGTCTTTGCCAAGAAAACCCCAAATGGGGTCACAAAGAATTGGATGTGACTAAAAAAATAACTGAACTGAAACTGGGAAAATCAGTCATTAAAACACATCTCTTTGCCCTTTCTAGGGTCTGGTAATGTAGTTCATTGGAACACATGCTTAAACAGATGAGGAAACTGAGGTTAAATGACAGCCCCATGGCCACATGAGTAGTACGTAGCTTTTTAAGGAGGTTCTATGGCGGGAAATGAAGCTCCTACTTCTGCTAGGGTGGGATTCAAGGATATTACTTATGAATCCAAACTTTACCAGCCACGGGGTGCATGGAACATGGGTCTCTTGTGCCAACCTATCTTGGGTGGAGCATTCTCAATGGCCTCCTCTCTGAGGGCCTTCACTCACTACTCCAACCCCCATTGTTCCTACAGAGATCAATCACCAACATTTCTTTACTTGTAGATTGGTGGGAGGAATAGATCCCATCTAAAGTATTTTTCTTAACTCCCCTAGATTTTTCCCAGGAGGATGAAATTATTCTAATGGTTTTTGTGGAGGGGGGCAGGGAGGAAGAGATCAGGGATTTATTTTTAGGCCTAGCCTAGATCAGGCAGAAAGGGTTAAACTAATCTGGAAAGCTGATCTGGGGGTTAAGTGGAGCTAGGCCACTGATTTGTAATCCCCACTCCTCAAGACACGGCATCTATTCTTGTAAATGTCATCACTTTCTCGGTGCTATCTGGTAACATCTGAGTCATGAGGTGCTGACAAAAATCCAGGGTACTTAAAGTTAAACTTGAAGCATTCTGCTCATTCCTAAGATGCTCTGGCCAGCCAGCTCTGCAGTTTGGATGGTAAACATCTTAGCTGGAAACACAGCTCTTCTCTCGGAGTCCTTTTGGCTCACCCAGTGACTCACTCAGATGTGGGTTCCAGGGGCTAATGGCTTCTCACACACTATGGGCTGCAGTTGATGAGGAAGGCTGGGACTGGATGAAAAAGGGACACTGGGGGATGAACGAGCAGTTTGCTTCACTGGTCCAGCATGGCATTTAAGCTGGTTTGGCTTCCCCTTCTTCTCAAACCTCAGATCAAAGGTCAAAACCAGATGCCTATTTTGGCCAATTCCAATTATTTCTGATCTTTCCCCTCTGGACTGGAAGCTTGGTGTTTCCAAGAAGGAGCTGTGAACTTCATGAATTCTTCTCTCTTTATGCTTGCAGCCACACCACAGGATATGAAAATGATAACCACACGACTCCGATCCTCTGTGGAGCCCAATATAGAATACACACTCATGGCGTCTTTAGAGGAATACAAGTGAGTATTGTGGGAAGTCAGGCTACTTTTTCCTCTTCTCTTCCCCAAACAGACCTTTTGGTCCTTCTCTGACTAGTCATTCATTGGGCATTTGGTAATCTGTTGCTAATTATAGGGCTCTTCTTGCTGACAGCAAGGACCCCCATCCTCCAGATAAGCTGGTTTCCTACTCCTCCGCAAGCCAATATAAACTCTGTGACTCAAACCGAGATCCTTCCTGCCCCTTCCTCCTCTCTAACTTTCATTTACATTGAGAGACAGGGAATCCTGTAGTGAGTGGACCCGGGATCAGAAAGGATTGAATTTGTGTTACCCATATTGGATCTCAGTTTTTCTCATCTATAAAATGGTGACACAAACACCTGTCTCAGTCTGAGGCTTAATAGCTGCATGACTGTGAGAAAATCATAAGGTCATAAATTTAGACCTGGAAGAGAGTACAGAAATGGTCAAGTTCAACCCTCACTATTTTATAGATGACGAAACAGATTCCAAGTCCAGTTTTCTATTCAGTAAACTGAGACACTTCTCTGAGTAATAGTTCCCTCACCTATAAAATAGTAATGTTTATTCTTGGAATCCCAACCTCACAAGATCATGATGAGAGTCAAATGTTCTAATGTATGAAAAGCATTTCGCAGATGGAAAAATGTCAATTATTGTAGTCTCGGTTTGGGCTGACCTTGCATATTGACTTCCCCTATCCAGAGATAGTCACCCAAACAATGGGCCAGTATAAAGTAGGGAGTTACAAATCCAAGGCAAAATAACAGTTAAAAAGTTTCTGAGAAATCAGAGAACTTTGTTGAAGGCCACCTCCCTAAATCTTTTCAATAGCTCAAAAATGAACACAGTTAACCAAGGTTGGTACTGTAACTGGCTCCTATTGTTACAACTCCTATCATGTGTATGATGCTTTCTTCAAAGTAACCAGTGTCCAAGATTAGAAATAACTGGAATTGCCCAAGCTGCTGACAGTATCATCAGCTGAGATATCCCTGTTAATGTTTTCAGTGAAGTTTCTTTGTAAGGGAACACAGTGATCTCACTTAGTTATGCCTTCCAAAGAGACAGGATAGCCCTTGATGATGCAGATAATCCATTTATCTAATATAGAAATTCCCATTTGGCTACTTTCTTCATGTTGAATTCAATTCAATAAACCAACATTTAGAAGGCATCTCTTATGTACAAAGCACTGGGAGATATATACATATATATATATATATATATATATATACATATTTATATGAAATAAAGAAAAAAGAAAGGAGAAAAGAGATAGAAAAAGAGGATGAAAGAAAGTATGCAGAAGAAAGAAAAAGAAAATAAAAGAAAGAAAAACAATGAAAGGAAAGGAAATTGAGATTGAAAGAAAGAAAGAAAGCAGGCAAGAGAAAAGGGAGGAAGGGAGGAAAGAAGAGATAAAAATGAAGAAGGGAGGGAGAAAGGAAAGAAAAGAAAAAGAAACAAAATGAGAGATATAAAGAAAAAGAAAGGTGAAAGGAGAAAGAAAAAGAGAATGAAAGAGTGTAAAAGAAAAAAAGAAATAAAAACAAAGAAAGAAAGAAAAGGAATGAAAGAAAAGGAGGAAGAATAGATTTTAAAAAGTGAGGAAAGAAAAAAGAGAGGGAGAAAGGAAAGAAGGATAGAAAAAGAGAAGAAGGAAGAAAGGGAGGGAGAGAGTGAGAAAGGAAAGGAGAAAGGGAGGGAAGGAAGAAAAAAGGAAGAAAGAAAAAAGGAAGGAAGGAAAAGAAAATAGGAAGGTTAAGGAGGAAGTAAAGAAAGAAGGAAGGGAGTGAGAAAGAAAGTAAGGAAAAAAAGAAGATAGGAAGAAAGGAAGGAAGGAATTTCTGAACTCATAACTATTCAAATGAGATAAATATAGGATCAAAAGCCCATAGATTTAAAGTTTAAAAAGATCGAAATCAATAAAAATTTATACGTCTTTGAGACATTGTGCTAAATGGTGGGCATTCAAAGAAAAAAGCCACAATGATTTCTTTCCTCAAGAAGCCTACATTCTACTAAGGAAACCTAAATAATACATGAAAAGTTTTTTTAAACTTTAAACATTGTTTATTGTTATTATTACTTCTGTAGATTCAGCCAAGGCTCATAAGATAATGGATTTTAGATCAGAAAAAGGTCTTAGGTATAATTTAATCCAATCCTTTTATTTTATAAATGAGGAACTGACCTCAGAGGATTGAGGGTGACGTGCCCAAACCCACACTGGCAGCCCATGATTCTCTGCCTTCAAATCTAATACTCTTTTCATTTGTCACTTGTTTAATAATTGTTAATGATCGAATGAACTAAAAATGAATTACATCTAAGATATGGCCTAATTGCTTGAAGCTTGTCCTTGCATATTCAGGAATGTCTACCTGAGCTTAAGGAAATATGGAGAGATTCCCAAAAACTCCCCTAGCCCTGCTGAAGGGCTTTCTTTTCTAAAGACACAGGAATGGGCTTGAATGACCATGAGGTCAGAGATTGAGGTCAGTACCTTCCTTGATTCTTTCTTAGCAGAGCCAATATGATGCATAGTGGGGAAAGCCACTGGATTGGGTATCAGAAAATCAGGACTTGAATGCCAATATACATTCACTTTTGCAAAAACTGGCTGCTTAATCACTCTGGGTTTCTGTTTCCTCATTTACAAAATGAAATGCTTAATTAATATGATTCCAAAGATCTTTTTTAGTGCTAAAGCCTACAGTTCTTTAATACAGAAATTCTTAATTTTTTCCCCTGTAACTCATGTTCCCTGTTGCAGTCTGTTGATACCTACAGACCCCATCCCATAATAATATTTTAATGCATAATATAAAATAAAATATGGAACTATACAAAGGAAACCAAACCTATTGAAATGCAGTTATCAAAACCTGATAAAACCGAAACAAACCCCTGATCTAAGGTCTCTTCCAATTTTAATATTCTGTATTTCAGATCTCTTTTACGTCTTATATTCTGTGATCTATACTTCAAAGTGCCTTACAACTCTAAAACCTTCTGTTCTGAGGGCTTTCTTTGATGTTTTATGTTCTAAAGCCCTTCCTGCTCCAAGCACCCTAAGATTCTAACATTTTAAAGCACGAAATGTGTTAATTACATCATTTATTTATTCATTCATTCATCCATCCATCTTTCCATCAAGTTTAATAAATACTTACTATATGCAAAGTCCTATGCTAGATATTAGAGGGGATAGATAAGCTGTCTCTTTAGTAAGCAAGATGACCAATAGATATAGGAGAATCTATAAAATCGTGGCTTTATACCTGGAATAAAGAACTTTAAGAAAGCTATGAGATGAACTAAAATGATTAAGGAGATGTATAGGTAACTGGAAATAGACTAAACTATTAGGACAAGAGGGAAAATGAAGATGGTAATAGACAGCTGGTCTCATTAGATCAGAAAAACCTAGATTTAAGTCTACCAGCTGTGCTACATTAGGAAAGTCACATAATCTCTTAGGGTTATTATCATTTCAGAGAAGGGGATGATAAGCTTGAGAAGAGGAAGTTTCATATTGAGGAAGAATGAAATTACCGGTTTTTAAAAATGGTCATCTATAGACAACTGGGTGGCACAGTAAACAGAGTGCCAGGCAAGGGGCTTGGGAAGACTAAAATGCCTGAGTTAAAATTCAACCTCAGACACTCACTAATTGTATGACTTTGGACAAGTCATTTCACCCTATTTGCCTCAGTTTCCTCATTGGTAAAATGGAGAAGGAAATGGCAAGCCACTCCTATATCTTTGCCAAGAAAACCCCAAATAGGGTCATGAAGAGTTGAACACTACTGAAAAATGACTGAACAATGAATTTTTTTTAATACAAATTCCTTTCTTCTCCTTGTTATTACTTTGAGGAACATCATGGTATCAAAGAAAGATTTCTGGAGTCAGGAAAAGCAGGAGTTGGATGGTCCTAGACATATTAAGTGTCTGAAGCCAGATTTGAACTCAGGATGATAAGTTTTCCTGATTCTAAGCAGGCTGTTCTATCCACTGCACCACCCACCTGCCCACTTCCTCTCCCTCTGCCCTCCAGGGACAGAGCTAAGTGTTCTTATCTATCCTTACACTTCTATTTCAAGAGGTAACACTTCATCTGATTTTGGCATTGTCACTGCAGGATGTCCGGCGGGTGCCCGGGGTAGCCCCTACTATCGTGAGGTCAGCCACGGAGACCAATGAGAAACGCCCATTCATGTGTGCATATCCAGGCTGCAACAAGAGATACTTTAAGTTGTCCCACTTACAGATGCATAGCAGGAAGCATACTGGTAAGTCACTCTCATTTCCAGGTGTCCTCACTCTGAGTTGCGCCATCTTGGACAGAAACAAGCTCCTATCATGAAAGTTTTTTTATTCTGGAATTTGCCCTTAGAACTTTATAGTCACTTAATTGTAACATCTTAGCCTCAGTTTCCTCATTTGTAAAAATTGTACCTACTTAATAGAGTTGTAAACATACATCTTCACGTTATTGTTGTTAAGTTGTTTAGTCCTTTGACATTTTGGGGACCCCATTTGGAGTTTTCTTGGCAAGGATACTAGGGACGTTGCCAGTTCCTTCTTCAGTTCATTTTTATAAATAAGGAACTGAGGCAAAAAGGTGAATTGCCTTGTCCAGGGTCACACAGCTAGTAAATATCTGAGATTGGATATGAACTCACAAAGATGAGTTTTTCTATTTCTAGACCTAAAACTCTTTAGTGAGGATCAGAGGAAATAGCACATGTGAAGCTCTTTCCAAAGCTTAGAGTGCAATAGAAATGTTAGCTATTATTGTTATTAAAGTCAAAGCTTCCTAACAATTAGCATTATTTAAAAGTAGAATATGCTTCTATGGAAGGGTAGTTCTCAATCACTGGCAATCTTCAAAGAAACAAGTTGGGGATGTTGGAGAGAGAAATATTTTTCAGATACAAGTTGGATTTGATGGTCACTGAGGTTCCTTCCAACTTTGAAATTCTAAGGGTCTTCGCTTCCAAAGACTTTGTTGACATTAGCCTATTTCTTCATTGAGGGACCAACACTTTGGCCACAGCTGAGGAGCAAAGAAGAAATAAGAGCTATCAAAGAGAAATTCTGCTATGTAAACCATTAGAAATTTTGTTGAAATGGGTGGAATGTTTTGGGAAATCTTTTTATTTTTATTTTTCTAATACTCTTTAAAAGAGGATATGTGACTATCTAGAATAATTCCAGTTGAAGAGATTATAATACTTATGAAACCACAGTCATGTTTTCCCTGGTGTAAAGGCCATTTAGTTGTGCTCTGCTCATGAACAGTGATGTTCTTAGGTTAATTTGTGGCCAGAAATTTCACAAATGTGGGTTGCGGTGGTCTACGGCAATGATCCTCAAACTTTTTAAATAGGGGCCAGTTCACTGTCCCTCAGACTGTTGGAGGGCCGGACTATAGTAAAACCAAAAACACACTCTATCTCCGCCCCTCAGGCCATTTGCCATAACCCAGATGGGGGGGGGGGGGAGGCCCGCATAAATGTCTTCAGTGGGCCACATCTGGCCTGCGGGCCGTAGTTTGTGAACCCTTGATCTACAGGGATGTTGGATACATCAGTTGGCTTTAGAGGGTCCCTTAATGTTCCATAAGAGATGTTAGTATGTGGTTGGAGTAGTAAAACTTCTTCCCCAACATTGGAAAATACAATTCAATGTACACAATATACTGATTATGGGTGGGCCAGTATTATCATCTCCGAGATGTCATATGATATGATATCATCATATCCTAAAAGAACAGTTTTAGTATTACCATTATAATAATGATGAAGAAGAAATACACTTTTGTTGGGAAGCAAAATGTATTCCAGACTACTAAATCTAGTCATGGATCCTCTCTGCCTCCAAATCTTTAGTGGTTCATTTATTCATTCAGCAATCACTTATTTGAGACATTTTATGTTTTTTGGCTCTCTTTTGGGTCCTGGAGATGATGATAAGAAGCCTTTCCCAAGCTGCTGTAATGCTAGTGCTTTCCTTCCATTATCAACAGTTTATCCTGTCTATAATTTTATTTGCATGTTGCCTCCCTTATTAGATTGTAAACTCCTTGATGGCAGGAACTGGTTTTTTTTTTTAATCTTTCTTTGTAATCCCCAGCATTTAACATAGTTCCTGTCATATAGTAGACAATTAATAAGTATTTATTGATTAACTAAATAATTGCCATCAAGGAGCTTCCATTCTAGGGGAAAGAAAGATGGGTATGTGATTAAATCAATATCAAAAATATAGAAATATAGAAAAGATAATATGATTTTGAGAGAGGGGCAGAGAAACCTAACTATTGCAGTAATAGGGAAAGGCTTTATATAAAAAGGGCCACTTCAATTAAATCTTGAAGGAAATAAGGGGTGGTATAAGAGGCAGAGATGAGGAGGTAGCTTATTCTAAGTATGAGGACAATTATTACATTTTTGGTTCCTGC
This sequence comes from Sminthopsis crassicaudata, assembly GCF_048593235.1. NCBI lineage: Eukaryota > Metazoa > Chordata > Mammalia > Dasyuromorphia > Dasyuridae > Sminthopsis > Sminthopsis crassicaudata. The sequence continues at coordinate 221,642,926 of NC_133622.1, read as the reverse complement.
CCAAGTTAGCATTTATTTGCTTGGCCTTTAAGGCCCATTACAATATCCCATTTACTTTTCTGTTTTGATTTCAAATTATCCCTCTTCAAGCACACTATATATACCATCTCTGCTTCCCAAACAGATTGTTCTCTTTGGTTTGGAGACATCATTTTGCAAGAATACCCTCCCCTTCTTTGGCCACTGAATTCCTTCTTGGTCTTTATAATCCTTAGCAAATGCTGCTTCTTCCAGGAAACCATCCATGATCTGCCTGATCATTAAGAGCCTCCCTTCTCCCTGCTCAAAGACCTCCATAATAAATGCATATAATGCTATGTGAACCTGAGTCTAACCCCAATGAGGCTATAAATTAATCCCAAGAGAGAAGAGACTAGATCTTAACTAAACACAGTGTGCAACATAGGGCTCTACCCACAGCAGACATTTAATCTGTGTTTATTGAGTAACTGGATCTATTCTAGATCTTTGATCATCTATCTATCTCTTCATAATTAAACTTGTTAATTGTATTGGAGAAATGGTAAATCATGGACAACTGAATTAATGTTAATATCAGCAAATATTTCATTTGGGGATAAAGATTAGAAAACATGATACAGTAAATTTTCATATAATACAAAAGTTGGAGTTTCCTTTCATACAACTGGAAACTGAGAATAATTTTTATTTATTTTTATTTTTATTTATGTATTTTTATTTATATTTTATTTATTATTTATGTCTTTTGATGTTAGTATTTTTTTCAGATTAAAATTGAAAAAAAGATTAAGAAAAAACTTTTTTTCTCTCTCTCCTACCTCCTGACTAGTTAGAGGGAAAGAAAAAGAAAGTCTGTGTAATAAATATTTATAATCAAGTGAAACAAATTCTAAAGTGAAAAAAAGCTATGTCTTTTCCTGTATCTTGAGTCTGGAGGTGATATACTTGAATCAGCTATTTTCCAATACTTCCTTTGTCCATTGAGTTTTAACCTTGTAACAAAGGAAAATGAGATCCAACGATCTCCCCTGATTACACATACAATATCACTCACCCAGAGCCTCCCATCTCTCTCCTGGGAGGAAAGAAGCAGGTTTCATCCATCACATGGCATTATTTATCAATGAGTTCTAGAGACATGGGTACTCCCTTCTTGCCTCTAGGATCAGTGATAAGCTCTTCTGTCTAGAATTTAAAGCTTTCCATAGGTTGGCTCTTCCCTGCTTCTCCAGCCTCATTCTGTATATTGTTCTCCTTCCCTTTTATGACACAGCCAAGTTGGTTTTTGAACCATCCCTCATAATCATCTTCATGAGTCGACTCAGTCTGACCTCCTTGCCTTCCCTTAGAATCTCTTCTTTCCATTGAAATTTTACTCAATCTCCATGTCTTGCAAGGCTTGTGGTGGTTCATCCAGCTGTGAGTGTCTCCTCCCACAAAATACCCTTGCATATTCTACCCTTGTCTATAATGTGAATAGACTTAAATGGGAACATGATGATCTAGTGGATAGAGCACTGAGCCTTGAGTCAGGAGTTCAAACCTCACCCCAGATACTTACTAGCTGTGTGATCCTAATCAAGTCACTTTATTTCTGTTTGCTTCGATTTCCACAGCTTTAAAATGGGTATAGTGCGTCTACCTTCCAAGGTGGTTGTTCAAGGAGGATCAAGTGAGATGATATTTATTTAAAAAGAAAGAACAATACTTAGCACAGTGACTGGCACATAGTAAATACCATATACATGTTTATTCCCCTTCCCTTTCTTCTTTGCTTCCCTGGATAAAATGTAAGCTTCTTGAGGGCAGGTACTATTTTATGTTTGAATTGCCAATGCTTGACAGAATATCTGGCACATGGTGCTCAATAAATGCTTGTTGATTAATTGATCTTCAAGAAAAAAATACATGTGTGTGTACATATACATACATGCACACAATATACATCACATGTATAGATCTATATACAAACATACATGGGCATTCATACATATTGACTAAAGTCAGGAAAACCTGGATTCAAGTTGAGCTAGTCAATAAACGTTGAGCTCTTCCTATGTACCAGGCACTGGGCTAAACCTCTGATACACACTGACTATAGAATCCTGGGCCAGTCACTTAACTTTCTATCAATAGCCTTGGCAGCTTTCTCAGACTATACATTGTAGGAAAGGGGCTATCCTACATCGGTAGAAGGATTTTCCTCATCTGGGAGGTTCTTATCCTAATGAAATCTGAGGACCTGTCTCTATCTCTGTCCTACATGCTAAGGTGATGTTTTAACCTATTGGCCATGGGGATGCTGAAATTTCTTCATTATTCCTTTTCTTTGCCAGTGCTTTGTACACAGTAGGGTGTTTAATAAATATTTATTGATAGGTTGTTTTTTGTGTCATGGCTCTATTTGGCAGTCTAGGGAAATCTATGGATACCTTTTCAGAATAAGGTTTTTAAACAATTGAAGAAAATGCTAAATTGTAGTTAGAAGTCAGTGAAGATATAGTTGTAATTCCCCCCCCATTTATGGTCCCAACCCCCCCTGAAATCTATCCACAGGACTTCTGGGAGTCCATGAATCTCAGCTTCAGAAGGTTTCCTGCATCAGTTAAGGGCTGGCCAAAATGATCTCCAAGATCCATTCCAGCTCTCAAATTCCAGGACTCTGTGATCTTGCTCCTATAGTTGGCAACTTTTCCTTCCCACAATTAATTTTAAAGAAACATTGATAGGACATTTATAGCATTCTGGAAAATCATAGGCTTCTAGAAGTGATTGGAGCCATAGACAAATTCTACTCCAACTTTCCACCTCCTGGGCCTGAGAATTCCACAGAGAAGCCAGAAAGAGATGGAGGTCACTGAGCTGGCCTCTGCAGCTTAGTTCCCAGCATTAGTGTGGCTAATTTTTCTATGGAGGGGACCTTGCTAATGGAGGCCAGACCTTGAAAAACAATTTCACAATTCAGTCATCTAATCTTCACCGTTAAGAAGAAGCCAAAATTTGTTCATAATAATAACTACTATGTCAATGGCACTTTAAGGATTTTAAACGAATGGATATATATTATCTTTGATCTACTCAACTTTTTGAGAGAGATAACATAATTATTCCCATTTTACAGATTGGGAAACTGAGGCAAGGAAAGATTAATTGATTTACTCAGGTGCATCTGTTAGGAAATATCTGAGGCAGGATTCCAACTCAGGTTCTCACTATAAATACCACACTTTCATAGAGATTCCAATATATCATGTGAGTCATGCGGGAGAGTCAAGAGGGCCTGAGATTTAATCCTGCCTCAGACACCTGTAGCTGCATTGTGGCCCTGGACAAGTCACTTCAGGATCTTAGCTTCAGCTTTCTCATGTGTAAAAATGGAGCTAATGATAGCATTTTCTTCTCACATGAAATATTAGCCTATGTTAAGACCTGTACAAACCTTTTTTGGGGGGGTGGGGTGGGGAATAAGGCAATTGGGGTTAAGTAACTTTTCCAGACTCATACAGCTAGTATGTTTTAATGATCTGAGGCCAGATTTAAACTCAGAGTTGGTGCTATATCCACTGCACCATCTAGCTGTCTTAATCTGTACAAACTTTAAAAAGCTCAAGAAATGTCAGATATTATTATTGGAAGATGCGGAACAGGAGTTCTCAACCTTTTTTGTGTCCTGGACCTCATGGGTAATCTGGGGAAGCATATACATCCCATCCTCCATACTGGTTTTCAAATGCATTTAAGTTGCTACAAGATAGATACAAAACTTCTTGTATCTATCTGGTATGATTTGTATCTGAATCCTAGATATTTATGTATTTATATAGTTGTATTTTCCCCACCATATCTTCTCAGCCTCCCTGAAATCTATCTGAAGAACTTCCAAAGGTCCATGAATGTCAGATTCAGAACCCGTGTTGTAGTAGAGGAATTCCTGTTTGAGATATTAACCATTTTGGGGACTGTTTTTCTTTTTTGGATTTTGTCTTTCCTTTTACATCCAGGATTTAGCACAGTGTTTCACACATAATAAATGTTTAACACATGCTTGCTGACTGAATGGCCCATGATAGGCAGCCATTAAATATTTAATGAATTGAAATTATTCCAACATCCTAGTTTCCTATAATACATGATTTGGGATTTGCCCTCCAGGATTATGTAAGGATGGTTCTAGAAATGAAGATTTAATATCATCCATAAGAGAAGCCTTTATTGTTTCTTTTTGGTATTCTCCAATCCCAATGGAGGCAGTTATCCTTTGCTCCTCTTTCCCCAGTGTCGAATATTATTTTTCATGCTCATTCTGTGTACTCTTTAAGGTGAGAAACCCTACCAGTGTGACTTCAAGGACTGTGAACGGCGATTCTCTCGATCAGACCAACTCAAAAGACACCAAAGGAGACACACAGGTTTGTAGGTCCAGCTCTTGACAGGATGTGAATATTTTCTTGGCTCTCATTAATGCTGAATACTGCTAGTTAGAATTAGGTCATGAGTCAGTCTTCTGTTTAATATTTCCATTAAAGTTTCTCATCCCTGTTGGCTTTCTGCTTCAAACAAAGAAAACCAAGATATTATTTTAATCATCCCCAATTTCTCCTCTCAGCCACAAAATAATAGTCCTATTAATAGTCATCTGAAAATAATGAGACAGAGGGAAACAGAGAAATAGAGAGATAGAGGAAGTGACAGAGATACAGAGAGGAAGAGAGATACAGAGAGGAAGAGAGAGAGAGAGAGAGAGAGAGAGAGAGAGAGAGAGAGAGAGAGAGAGAGAGAGAGAGAGAGAGAGAAAGAGAGAGAGAGAGAAACACAGAGACAAAGAGAAATACAGAGAGAGAGACACAGAGTGAGAGAGAGAGGAGACACAGAGAAAGACACACACACAGAGCGAGAGAGAGAGAAAGAGAGAGGTTTTGGAGATGACTTTGCCACTTGTGACCTACTTTCCAAAATGACTCTGAAAGTATATTTCAGTTTTTATGGCACTGACAAACTAGCGTCCCAAGACAGAAGGCTGGTCTCGGTAGCCATTTGTTTCTTGAGTTTGAGATAAATAAATAGTGGTCCCACTGAGGAGTTATTATCAGCTCTAGTGACTGCCGGAAGCCTCTCATGGGGGATGTATTGAATGTCCTTGCTCCGGCCCAAGGTATCACAGTTTGGGACTCGACTCTCTCTATCTGTTTAGGTGTGAAACCATTCCAGTGTAAAACCTGTCAGAGAAAGTTCTCCCGGTCTGACCACCTGAAGACACACACCAGGACTCATACAGGTAAAACAAGTGCGTAAAACTTTTCTTCACATTTATTTTTCATTATTTTCTTGATATATGTGGAATGAAGTTGTTTGTGATGAGAGGGGTCCCAAATCCAGTCAGGTCTAATCCAACCCAAGGAAAATGAAATGTTCAAGGGGGAAAAAAGGCAAAGAGAGTAGGCAGAGATAAAATCCCCTGCTCCTACCTCACATGTTAAAAAATCAATTTCTCCAAAGGAACAGAAGAGAGTCTTGTTCAAAATCAGATATCATTCACTATTTACTAGCTTTGATGGAAAAGCAGCGTATCTCAAAGCCCAACAAATAATTCCTCTTTATTGATCTCATTAAGGTCATTCTCTCTATTTTGGGAGAGATGGACAGCCTTGGCTCAGTTCCAGAGATCCTATAGTCACTGCTCTGAGGTCAGCAATAATTTTTTCCAAGCTGATGGAAGATGTCTGTAGAAGCATAGAGTGTCAGGATCTTAGGGGTCACTTTGTCCTTATATAACAAATGAGTTAACTGAGGTCCAGAGAAGTTAAATGTTTTTATCAAGCTTCTTAGGAGGAGCCACATGGTAAAGTGGAAAGAGTACTGGAATGGGAATTAGGACAGTTCAGATCTTGTCTCTGATCCTAGCTGTGTGATGCTGGGCTAGGCTTTTTTCTCTCTGAGATTCGGTTTCTCTCATTCGGTAAAATGGGGGTAACCATTCAAGTACTTGTCTCCAAAATCTCCCATCAATCTGCTGTGGGGGTTTGTCCAACATTATCGGGAACTTCCTATGGATGTTTTGATAGGAGATACCAGTGTAACCATACATCCCTCTTCAGAGCTGTTGGTAGGACAACCTCAGAGTACAGCAGAGATCCTAGAATCATGGAACCATGGGATCAAGGGCCATCTATTCCAACTGCCTCATTTTATAGATGAGGACTCAAGACCTAGAGAGATAAACTTGTCTAAGGTCACACAGCCACTAAAGATCAGAGCTAGGACTTGAACCCACATATGCTAATTTCCAGCCCAACATTCTTTCCATACCATGACCCAAGGTCAAGAACATGGATTTTATATTATTTCTTATAGTCCTTCAAAAGGAATGCTTTTTAACAACCCAGTGTGTTTTATTTTGTTTTCCTATAGAAATAATAATGATAGCACTTCTTTTTGGAAAGGAAGGGAGGGGGATAAACATTTTTTAAAAAGCACCTATTCTGTGCCACGCATTGTGCTAAGTACTTTATGGATAGTATTTCATTTGATCCTCACAACAACCTTTCGAGGTAGGTGCTATTATTGTTATCCTCATTTTATAAATGAGGATACTGAGGTAAACAGAAATTTAATGACTTGCTCAGGGTCACTATTATTATTAAGAGTCTGAGGCTGAATTTGAACTCTAGACCCAGAGCTCTATCCACTGTGTCACCTAGCTGCTTTACATTGGCATTGTACATTTTGATTCTCATACATGATCTCACATAGCCCATGCTATTTCCCTTAGTTGATCCCATTGCAATGAACACTGAATCTGATTCTCCGCTCTGCAATGTCAAGAGAAGGAAGACTGGCTTTGACAGAGAAGGGATCATAGGGGATCACTAGGGTTATAGGAGTTAGAGCTAGATGGAGCCTTAAAAATCATTTTGTCCACCCCCCTCCTATTTTATGGAAAATAAACCCAGAACCCAGAAGGCCCCTTGTTTCCTATGTCACTCATACTTAGTATAAGAATTGCCCTAACCTAGAATAGAGTTTTGAAGGACAGTGTCCAATAGCATGTATACAATATTTCATTTGCCTACTCTTTACACACATACAAAGTATTCTAAAAGTCTTAGCAAAATTTTAAGTTTTAGTAGCTTAAAATGACTGCACTAAGACTTTAAAGATACTTTGTACATTTGGGTCAGTTTCTGGAATAGTTTCCTTTTTAATCTGCATATATTCCCATAGGGTAGGGAGGGAACCTAGCATGGAAAGAGAGGTAAAATTTCCCAGATGCCTTTGGAAAATGCACCTGTGTTTGATTATTGATAATTTCATTTGAAAATATAGCCTCAGTGACATTAGTAGGGATTCTTTTTTGTGAAGAATTTACTTAGTACAACATTGAAAGGTGGAAAGTTGAAGCAAAAGTTGTTAAGGCTCTAGAACACAGTAGTGATCAACATCCCCGTTCAGCTTGGGTCCACATCCAGTTTCCAGAATTGAATTCCATTTCCTCCTCCTACATATAATGAAATCTAATGCACCAAATGAGTGTTTTAGTGGTTACAAAGAAGCAATAAATTCTCCCAAAGTGTTTGATGTATTTCTATAAGTGATCATGAAGTTATCTATAGTAGCATAAGCCCTTTAAAAATAATATTCAATTCATTGTTGCCCTTAGGAAAGTCTAGTTAATATGATGATCCCAGATGTCTCCTCTATGCTAGTCAACATTTAATTCATTGTTGCCATTGGGAAAATATAATTAATATAATGATCTCAAATGTCCCCTCTATGCCAGTCAACATGAGTGATACTCAGAGGGAATATTAGGATCATTGGTGGTCTTCCAAGATCCTTTTGCTGGCCTATAGAATGATTTCCTGTGACTTTTGCATTAATCTATTCTTTTATTTCTGGCAAGGAATGTGAGAGTTTTTAGAAACTGGAAAATAAAGGACTTTATAGTATTATGCAGCTGACCTTTGCATGGACATGCAGAAGTCTCTGTAGTTAGGAGAAGTTTTGATCTAGAGAGTATGAAGCAAAATTTGATAAAGTAAGACTTCAACTAAGAAGAATTATCAGAATCAGAATCCCCAAGCTCACTGGGACTTTTTTTTTCTGACTGGAAGAGTTAAATGTTTGCCCAGTTGGTAATTCTTCTCCATATCCTCCCATCAATCTGCTGGGGGGGGGAGGGTTATCGAGAACTTCCTATTGATCTTTTGACAGAAGGAGATACCAGTGTAATAGCATAAACTATCCATTGGTCAATGGCCTGTTCTAACTACATAAACTATCCATTGGTCAATGCCCTGTTCTCTCTATGGAACTAACTTTGAGAGTTGTCTATTGCAAAATCACATGCATTTACAAAAATACATCCACTAGGGGGCCAGGCAGGCAGAAGCGCTTAGGTCTTAGAAATATTTTAATCCAACCGTATTCCCCCCAAACCTATTCTCTTCCATACCTGGCAACATTCTCAGTGACCAATGAAAGATTTAGTGAGGCTTACTGATTCAGGAAAAGAAACTAGTGTTTTTTTATATTTTTTTAAAGTTTAAAAATAAAATTTCCTTCTTCAGAAATGCGTTCACATAAAATCATCATCCCTAAGGTTCCTTCCATTTCAAGGATCCTTGTACTCAGAGGATGAAAAAGATATTTCCTATTTAGATGTGAGTGAACCAAAAGATTCTATTTACTCAAACTTCCTTATTCCTCAAGTCCTTTGAATTAAGATTTTATTTTGTTACCTTCATTTTTTTTTAGGGACTTGATCAATATTTAAAGGTTAAAAATTTTAAAAATCAGCATAAAATTGACATTAAAAATGTCAAAGGGTAGGAGTTAATGGAGCATTCCATGTATCTTGTTAATTAGAATATTCTAATCCATGTGTTTCTCCTACAGAACTAGGGGCCGGTGAACTTTCAAAATTTTTGTTGATTATAGTTCAATATATTGATTACCTTTGCATTTTATTTTATGCATATATAAACATGAAGAACCCTACAGACTTTACTGGACTGCCAAAGGCATCTAAAATACTAAAAGGGTTAAGAACTTTTCCTTTTAGAAGCCTCTTTCAGTCTTCTTTCTGTTTTGAGAATTTTCCTAGAAAACACTTAAGAGAATCTCAGAGATAGGAAGAGCTCAAAGGTCATCTCCTTGAGTCCATATCTTATTCAGATTCTTCTCTACATTATCCCTGAGAAGCAGCCATCTCACCTCCTGGAATAGAGATGAGACAGCTCATTCCAGTTTGGGATAGATCAAAACCCAGTTGTTTGAAAATGACTCCTTCTGTTGAGCTGAAATACACTTTGGTTTCTTGGTCCTACTTCTGAACTCTGAGACTAAGCAAAATATTTTCTCTCTTTCCCATGAAAACTCTTAAGTATTTGTAAATAGAGAGTATGTACCCCCTAAGTCTTCTCTTTTCCAGGGTAAATATCACCAGTGTGGTGCAGTGGAAAGAATGCTGGATTTGGAGTCAGAGGACCTGGGTTCGAATCCCAGCTTACTACCTGTGTAACTTTGGGCAAGTCATCTCACTTCCTTGGGCCTCAGTTTCCTCATCTGTGAAATGAGGGAGGGGGGCCGGACTAGGTAATGACTGAGGTCCAGGTCTAGATCTATCTCCTATGGTCACCATTCCTTCCATCTGTTCTCCTGTGGCATGGCTTCCAGTCCTGACACCTTCTGGATTATCCAATGCCAGGACTGAACACAATGCTTCAGATGTGGTGTGATCAAGGCAGAGGAGGAGGCTGTGCTCTCACCTCCCTGGTTTCATTGAGACAGAAGGAGGGTGCTATCACTTCCCTGCTGTGATCAAGGCAGAGGAGGGGTGGGTTATCACCTCCCTGGTCCTCAATACCCTATTTCTTGGAATGTAGCGCCATGTCACATTTCTGATTCATATGAAGCTTGCTTTTTTTCAGGAAAAGAGCCCAAACTAATTTTGAGTCTCAGAATCACAGAACTTCGGAGCTAGAAGGGATCTCAGTGGCCCTCTACATCCAACCCTTATCTGTATGAGAATCAATGATCTACTCCTCATTGTGTCTAGTGATAATGAATAGAAATACAATATATTATTTTATTAACCACTTTATTAATTAATCAATACTATTCATCTATTAATCAATATTATTATATTAATCATACTACAAATGTAGTCTATGATATTTGACTATATGATGAAAGATGGTCATCCAGTTTTTTCTTGAAGACCTTCAGTGGGAGAGTGCCCATTGACATGGCTTCATGGCATAGCTGGGGAGAATTCAACCTCAGAAGATGTAAATTCAAATCCTGGCTTAGGTACTTATTCCCTGTGTGAACTTAAACAAGTCACATAGATCCCAATTAAAATGAGGAGGTTGGACTTTAGTGCCTCTGAAAAACAGGAAAGAGCTCTAAAGTTAAAGGTCATGAGTTCAAATTGAGAGATACTTGTCACCCTTGTGACTTTGGATAACTCACAACCTTCTTAAACTTCAGTGATCTCACTTAGGAAACGGGAGGGTTGGACTTCATCACCTGCCAGGTCCCTTCCAGCTCCGAGTCACTTTCCTTCTCTGAGACTCAGTTTCCTCATCTGTTACATGAGGGCATTGGACTAGCTGACCTCTCAGGTCCCTTCTGGTCCTAAGTCCTGTGATCCGATGGCTTCCCATGGCATCTCCTTTCTGTTCTTTTATCATGACTTAACCCAAGCCTTTGATCCTGGGCCTGTCTTTGGTACTGTGCATGTGCCCACTTCCTCAGCTGCCTGCACCCCTGACTGACTCTTCTCTTAACAGGTGAAAAGCCCTTCAGCTGCCGGTGGCCCAGTTGTCAGAAAAAATTTGCCCGCTCAGATGAATTAGTGCGTCACCACAACATGCACCAAAGGAACATGACGAAGCTCCAGCTGACGCTTTAAAAGGTCCAGGTCAAGGATGCATCTCTGTCCCAGGTAGAATGTTCTATGAACCCCGATGGAAATGGGCTTTTAAACTCACCTTCAACTACCTTCCCAATAAGGAAACCCCAACCGACCATGAAGACGAGTCACCCATCGGGATGGAGCCGGTTCCAGGTTTGTCGATCACCACGGCAGTCTTCATTTTCTCTATCTCTTCGTTCACTCCTCAAGGCTCAATGTCCCAGTTTCAGTAGGACCTGTATCACCTGGGGTTCTCACTGTGAAAGAGAGTTGATGTTGGTAGGTTTCCTCCCCCACCCCTTCTTTAAAGTCCCAAAGAAATCTTGAGTTTCTCTTGGGATAGATTCATGACACTATTTTCCGTTGTGGAATATTTATAGGCTGGGGCATGTCTATGTGTCTGCTAATGTAAACTTTGTCACGGTTTCCATTTACTAACAGCAAGACATAAATCAGAAAACCAGGGCATTTGGGGGTGGGGTGGGTTTTTCACAAGGCATTCCCTGGGGTCAAGAGAGATTCTAACCTGGATGGCAGGAAAGTCTCTTCCACCAGTTGACTTAAAGAATAAAAAATCCTTGTTTATAAAGCAGCTAAGAAAAAGAAATCAAAACTAATCAGTACCTCTGTATCGAAATCCATAAGAATCTTACCAGTAAGTTAATTTGTTTTTAATATTGTCACAGTGATCTGAAGAAACTGTTCTGTGGAGCTGAAATTTTATTATTATTATTGTTGTTATTATTGTTATTTTGGTATGAATTGCAGCTTATTTTTTAGAGATGTTCACATCTCCTCACATTAGAGAAACATGTTCTAATCATTCAGGACTTTATTGTGTTGGTGAGACCACACTGGTTATGTGGTTTCAGAGTTGTAAAAATTAAGATGGAACTAAGAGTAAAGGGGGGCTGGTCCAGGATCTCCATTGAGAAATTGTTCCTAAGTAACTTAAAAGACTCTGGGTCTACAAGAATATGTGGGGAAAAGAAAGAGACTTATCAGTGTAAGAAAAATATATTGTTGGGGGGAGGGTCTTTTTTTTTGTTCTGTTTTGAGGGAGGGAATTTATTATTGACTGTGGCTTGAAATGATTGTGTAAATATCTATCTGATAATGCATTGCTCTTAGTTAATTAAAATTAGAAAGTGTATAAATATTAGATGCCTCACTGTTCAGATGTTACTGTTTTAACATATTGATGATGATAATGATGATGATAACACTTAAGAATGTAATCTGCATTTTTCACCTTCAATTTCAATTAAAACCCATTCAAAAAGGAAACATGTGAGATTCCAACATCTGCCGTCCGTCACAACTGATTCAAAATGTTTTGTTCATTTAAGATTATTTCTTCCTTCCTTCCTTCCTTCCTTCCTTCCTTCCTTCCTTCCTTCCTTCCTTCCTTCCTTCCTTCCTTCCTTCCTTCCTTCCTTCCTTCCTTCCTTCCTTCCCTCTTCCTTTTCTCCCTTTCTTTCTTCCCTTCCTCCCCCTCTTTCTCTCCCCCTTCTCTCTCTCCCCTCCTCCTCCTTTTCCCTCCTCCCTCTCTCTCTCCCCCTTATACTTTTCCCCTCTCTCTTCCCTCTTCTTCTCCCCCTTCTCTCTCTCTCTCTCTCTCTCTCTCTCTCTCTCTCTCTCTCTCTCTCTCTCTCTCTCTCTCTCTCTCTCTCTCAAAAAACACCACCAGCATGATGACCACTGGTTAACCTGCTTAGGTCCTGACCACAATATATCCATCTTAGTTGGGAATTGTCCCAGCAAAGGGAAAAAAATAACAACAGTGTTTGATTTCAGATGGTGTTATAAAGCAGTCGTGCTGTTCTTCTGGGGTGGGAGTTATGGCTGGGGATGGGCTTTGTGTGCTCACTGGGGTGAGGGGTGAGATGGGTCAGAGTTAGGGTTGTAGAGCAACCTTTAAGTTACTTTTGTTTATTGGGTCACAGTGGAAACCATCACTTCTCATCCAGGTCAGCCCATGAAAATTTTGTCCTTAAGTGGTGATTGGTCTTTCTGAGCTGTTCACAGGGATCCCTTTGGATTTAGGAGGTGGTATGCTGGACGCCGTGGACAACTTAATTTATGGCTATAGTTTCTTTAAATGCCTTCAGCAGGTTGGAAACCACTCAGTCTTTTCGAGACAGCCATGAATGAAAGGGAAGTCTGACACTAGTGGTAAACTCTGTCTACCTTTGCAAATAAACACATGGATTTGTGATTACCTAGAGTGGAGCTGCATCTCTGAGTCTGCATGAGTTCTTGGTTCCTTTTATTCTTTAAAAGGGTATTTTTAATCCACCCCAGAGGGATGGAAGTGCAGCCACAGAGAGATATGTTCTGTATTGAATTCTGGCTGTAACCTGGGACAACACAACAGTCAATGGTTCAAGTCTGCCTCACTACCATTTTTTTAGATGACTATTGCATCATTGTTAATTATAGCCGAGTTCATGACTCATTGGTATCCTTCATTTTTATCTTTTCCTGCCAGAAGACAACATTTCTCTGGAGAAGCTCAGGATAAGTATGGCAAACATCAGATTGTAGAGCTCTCCAGGTTTGGGGAAAAAACAAAACCACATAGCTCTGATCTCTTAATAAAAGTCGGGTTTATTTAGGTTGGCCAAGGGTTTGGAGACATGGAGTCCTATGAGTACCTTAGAGATTCTCTAATCCAAACTCCCTTCCCATTAAGGTAAAGTTACTTTTTCTCAAGATTACACAGGTATTAAAGAGCTGACTGGATATTCAAAGCCCCATCTTCTGACTGGAGGTCTAATGTGCTTTCAATCACAAACCTATTGGTACTTTCTGCTACCTAGAGTCCCCACTTACCTCTAAAAACAAAGAGATAACATTTATATAACACTCTGAGGGCTGCAAAGTGCTTTACATAATATATCTGTATTTAATTTAATGATCACAACTCTGAATGGTTATTATTCTCACTTTATAGTTGAAGCAAAGTGAATCTGAGTGGATATGACTTATAGCTAAGAAATAACAACACAGTTACTTATAGCTAGTAAATAGGTGAGGCAGGATTTTCTGATTTCAAGTCCAATACTATATCCACAGTGCTATCTAAATATCTCTTATATCTGCCTCAAAATTTTCCCAAAAGTTCTAAACCTACAACCTAAGCCACAGATGCTATTCTAAATGGACATATGTGTAAGACCAAGGGGTCCTAGAGAGGTACAGCTAGTGATGGTCACAAGTGGGATTTAAATTCAGGTCCTTCTGCTGTCAAGTCCAGCTTTCTATTTTCTATGCTCTGCTGCCAATGAAAGTATAGTTCCTAAAATTCTGTTTGGAGCAAGGGCTCCCATCCCCTTAGAATAGTTATTGAAGAATTAAAGTCAAAAAGAGAGGGTCTGCATCTACTACAAGAGAGCCTGTTACAGGATCATGCAGACAATGAATCCCAAGAATATTTAATGGACTGAATCACAGATAACATAGGATTAATTTGTTACTTTTTTGTGCACAATTCAGCATACTAGGTACCATATTAGGTTCCAGCAATATAATGTAAATTTCCCCCCCTCTTTTCTTTTAATAATAGCTCTTCAATTAAAATCTTCCTCTGGTACCATACTGTGACAGCAACATGTCTTCAGATTCCTTTTAAAAATTAAAATGTAAAAGTGTGTATACATTTATTTAAAACAAATACAAAATAGAAAAATAGACATTGTCATGTGGACAGTAGAACATAAGAGAGGATTCAAAACATGTAATAATGAATTTCCAATTCAAGAAAACCCATATAGTAATAAATCACATTGTATTCAGAGCTTCCATCTTTTCTTTGCTACTTTGTAGGTTTTCTTTCGTTCTTTGTTATGTACTTTTTACTTTATTCTTTTCCCTTTCCCCCATCTGCCCTAAGCAGACTACCATTAAGCATGAATATATTTGTGTATACATATATTTGTATATACACATACACACACACACATATATATACACAATGTCCCCAGATTCTTATTTTTTTCATTAATACTTTTTTGTCTTTCCATCACTTTCCTTTACAAATTTATTCTTCCCCTATATATCCATTAATACATCCCATCAAAGAATAAAATAGAAAGAAAAACCAAAAATCAGTTCAGTCAGACTAATAATACATCAAATGAATTTGACAATATATGCAATGTTCCATACCTATTGTTTCTCACTTCTATAAAAAAGATTAGGGGCACATTTTCTCATTCCTTTTTCATGGCCCAGTTTGGTCACCATATTCAGTTTGGGGTTTTCATTCTTGCCATTTACATTGTTGTGATTTTTATGAATATTGCTTTCCTGGTTCTGCTAATTTCACTTTGCATCCGTTCATAGATGTATTCCCATGCTTTACTGAATTTTTCTTATTTATTACTTTTTATAGAACATCTATCCCATTCAGGAATCACAGTTAGATGTCATTCCCCAACCAGGAGGCTTCTACTTTATTTCCAGCTTTCTGCTTCCACTAAAAAAAATGCTAATCTGAATATTTTGGTGTGTATGGAACCCTTCTTTCTATTTCTGACTTCCTTAATGTCTATCTTGCTGCTATGATGCTGAATTCTTGGAAGACCATGCAAATGGAATACAAATAGGGAAGGCTTTGAATATAAAACTAGTGATGGATTATTCAACTGTCATCCAAGAAGACAGATAGGTAATGGACTCAAGAGAAAAAAATTTGGACATGAACAATTAGGGAATTTTTAAAGAATTTATTATATTTAAGAACTTGCTATGAAGGGGGTGAGGGCACATGTAGAACAAAGAGTTAAAGATGGCACCTTAGGGAAGGGGGAGAAGAGTGGAGGCAGGGAGACCAAATCTCTAAAGAGAGTTGATTTTGATTTCTGAACCTTAGTCCCAGGTACACAATGAAGCACATGGGAAGATGAAGTTCCAAGGGGTATAGTTTTAGGAAAATATGAAGGTGTGACTAAAATTCTACATCTAATCAAAGGTGGAGGCTGGGATTCTCCTTTGATCAACAGCATCACTTCCTTTTATGGAAGGGAAAAGAGAATAGAGGAGAAAAAGGGGAAGGAAGAAGAAAGGAGGAAAGGGAGAGAAAAGAAAAGAAGGGAATGGGAAAAGAGGGGAGGAGAGAAAAAATGGCTGAGCGTTTGTTTTCTTTGACTATACATACTTGTAGCTCCAATGGCATGGGAGGAGAAGGGATGGGGAAAATGCTTGTTAATTGAAAAAAAATGAAAATAAAAAGAATTTTATATCATCTTGGGACAGCATTTTGGGGTAAGTTTTTGGCAAATCTGTAATTTCACTGACAAAAGGACTTAAGGAGGAAACTTCTATTCATTACAGCTTGATATGTGCTATGAAACTATAATCTTTGAGATAATGATAGCAATAATAACACATAGCATTTGCAATTTACTTTATAAGATTTACAAATTACTTTATAAATATGACTTCCTTTTATAAGATGAAGAAATGGAACCAAAGGGTAAGTGATTTGTTCAGAGTCACACTGCTAGAAAGTGTCTGAAGTTGGACTAAAACTTAGGGTTTCATGATTTCAGATCCAGCATTTTATTCACTGGACTACCTAATTGTCTAAATTTGAGAATTGTCTAAAGGTGTGAAGAGTTTAAATTAACAGACTGGGTTTATACAGCAAGTATGTATCACGGTTGGATTCAAATTTTGGGCTTCCTGATTTGAAAGCCAGTTTTTTACCTATTTAGCCCAATTACCTCAAAGAAAAATAGAAATATTGTTCTCTGAAACTATGAGAGTGATAATGAGTCCTATTAAAACTTCTCTCAGATCAAATAAAAAAAACCTTGTGGAAAACTACCCTAAATGACCTTGATCATTTAGTCCAATATTTGTCATTTTTATGAACTTTTTGCTTATCAAAAGCAAATTTCTATTTGTTCCCTCTCATATAGAAGGGTCATATATAGTTAAGAGCTATGAAGGGTTTTTGATGATAAGAAGAATTGCAGAAAAATCTGTGATTTTTTTCATTTTGTTCTCTTTTCACCATTGGGTAAATTAAAAAAATAGCTAGCATTTATATAGAAGTTTAAGGTACACAAGGCAATTTATATAGTTTACCCGAAAAATCTGTGATTTTTTTCATTTTGTTCTCCTTTCACCATTGGGTAAATTTCAAAAAACAAAAACAAAAACAAAAACAAAAACAAAACAAAAACAAAAAAAACAATAGCTAGCATTTATATAGAAGGTATGCAAGGCAATTTATATATTTTACCTTATTTGACCCTCACAATCCTATGAAGGCATTGTTGTTATCCTGATTTTACAGAAGAGGAAACTGAGGCTGAAATAATTTAAGTAAATTATTCAAAGTCACACAGCCAGCAAACATGTAAAGCAGAATGCAAATGAAAAGCTTATGTCAAGTCCAAAACTCTACCCACTACACCACCTACCTAGGTGTCATTACTGAATAGATAAATCCTAGAGTCATTTCTGGCAGACAGAGAGGTCTAGTGAATTGCCCAGGTTGCATAGTAAATCTTAGAGGTAGAATCTGAATCTTGATTTTCTTCTCTCTAAACTTGGAATGGCATCCATTATGAGGGTACCATGCACATTGCCAAAGCTGACTCAGTGTAAGGGAGGCTCTGAGAGAAAGTGTGGGAGAGGAGCGATATTAGCCTGACTACCAAACTGAAATTCTACAGAGTCATGGTACTGATCTCATTGTTGTATACTGGGAAACCTGGATGTTATACCAGCGCCGTGCCGGGAAATTGGATCACTTCCATTTGAATTGTCTTAGGAAGGTTCTGAAGATCCCCTGGCAGGATAAGATAACAGACTCTGAGGTCCATTCCCTGCCAAGTACTCAAACTCTATTGCAAAAAGGCTCCATTGGGCTGGCCACATTATTCAATATGGAGAACTCTTACAAGGCAAATGCTCACAACATGGTCAGAAAAAGTGATACAGGGTCTCTCTGATAATAATCCTGGATTGCCCAGTACAGCGTGCCCTCATCAGAGAAGGTGTGGTGCTCTATAAGCAAAGCAGAATTGAATTAGCTCAAACGAAATGTGAAATTTGCAGTTATAGAAGCACCCGAAATATTTGTAGGGACTGTTTGTGTCTGCCCTGTGGGAAGGCATTCTGAGCTCATATTGGTCTGATCAGCCACAGTCAGACACGTTAACTTGACTCTAACATAGAAATGTCATTTTACTCTTTGAGAATGAAGGACCACAAACAATTAACCAACCAACCAGTGATGATACTTGAATACTTCAATATTCCATTGGAAAATCACTGGAGAGGCCTGAAAGGAAAATGTAGCCTGACTCTATCATGAACCTAAGTCAGTCCAGCTATCCACATTCTAAAGTGAGAACCATAATGCTTTGAAGCAAACATCAACCCATTTAAGTGGTCTCCAAGAATCAGGGAAACACAGATGCCAGGAAATAAAATGTATCAGCTTATTTTCAGAACTAAAGAAAATACCAAAAGAAAGAGAACAGATCTATGAGAATCTGATTGGTAACAAAGACTTTTTTTTTCTCCCCAATGACATTTTGTAGAGTTTGTTTGCAAAATATGTCTTTATCGCTATTTTAGGTTAAATGCCGGAACTTGAGAAATGCCATAACATATTGCCAGCCCGACAAAGATGAAAAGGGAAAATTGAGAAACACATTTTGAAAGTTCAAGGTCAATGATGATTTTTAAATGGTAGCATCCTGCTTTCTCAAAGAGCCCCATAGCAAGAAGGAAAGGGATGTGAAGGGAGTTGTCTGTTTCAATAAGCAACATGTCAGCATGTGCTCATAGACCTATAGTTCTCAGAGCTAGAAAGAACCTTTTAGAACAAATCCAGTGATTTTCCCCCTGAGGTTCATATAGAGAGTTTAGAGAAATCTCTGTGAATTTGGAACTCTTTATTTATTAGTAACTGTATTTCAATATAAATACTTTCCCTTGCAATCCTATTTGTTTTATAAGTTGAAAACTTTTTTTTTCAAAAGGGGCTCCATAATTTTCTACAGGTTGCCAAAGAGTTTCATGACCTATAAAAGCTACAAGCTCTTAATCTAGTACTCTACCCCCTCTTTGTATAATATTGATGAAGAAACAGACCCAAAAAGGGGGACAAGTTCTCCAAATTTACCCAGGAAGTGATAGAGCTGAGATCAGAATCCAAGTATTCTGATTCCTGGTTCATTAGGTTTTCCAAGTGGAAATAAACATTTTTTTTAACATAGGCTTAATTTTACCAATATATTCGTTGTATTTGAAACCTCTATTGGCTCTGGACCTTGCTTTCCTGATCAGTAAAATGAGAATAGGACTCAGTGATCTCTAAGTTGCAGAAAAATCTGTGATCTTTGATACCATTTCATTACCTTTTCCCACGGAAACTTAAGGGAGCCTGTGATACCACAAATCTCCAGGATCTTCTCAAAGGCTCCATGACTGAACTGCCATGTTCCTTGGATACTCTGAACTAGACCTTGGAAACATCCATTGCCATCTCCCCAAAGCACCCATTTTTCTAACTCTTTATGCCAAGTCTCAAAGAGAGATCACTTATAGAAATCCCCAAGGATTAAACATCGAACATCCCCATAGAGGCCAACAATGAGAGGGAATCCAGGCTGCTGTGGATCATCTTCTAGTCCCTGCTCATACTGGGGAGGCTGAGGCTGTGGGGTCTTTTGATTGGGGATTCTGAGCTGCAATGGGGCTGGGACTGATCCGTTGATCTCACTAACAGGGTAATTCTAATATGGTGAACCTTAAAGGGCAGGTTGCCTAGGAGGGAGAAAGTGGCCCAAGGGAGAAACAGACTGTGAGATCCATGAAAATTTCCTCTTGAATCAGCAGTGGAATTAGACTGTGAGTGGAGTAAGTTGAGAGGGGGAGGAGAGAGAGACAGAGAGAGACAAAGAGAAGCATAGAGACAGAGACAGAGATAACACACACATAGAGAGAGACACACAGAGAGACAGAAGAGATGATGATAATGATGAAGATAAAGGAGGAGGAGGAAGAGGAAGAGAAGAATGAGAAGAAAGAAAAGGAGCAGGAGAAAAAAGAGAAAAAGAAGGAAGATGAGGAGGAAGTTGGAATCCATTCTTCTCCAAGCCTCTCATTGTTAACCTTCTTGAAAAGCTCCTGGTTGTCCATCTTGTTTTCAAAATGTATTATACAGAGCTGATTTTAAAACTTCCCAGATGTGATCTGGCCAGGGCAGCATCCAAGCTTCATTTTCCTGGTTTCTGATATTCTATCTCTCTCTTAACTGCAGTGTACTTGTATGATTGCTCTTTTGGCTCCTATAATAAGCTGTATACTAATACTGTGTGGTCACTGACACTCCCAGATATTTCCCATCTGTTTCCTTCACCATTCCTCACTTTCCCAATCCTGTGGGTGTACAGTTGATTCCTTGAGCCTAAGGGCAGGACTTAACATTTGCTCTTATTCATTTTTGTCTTATTAAATAATGCAATTTTGGATCTTGACACTTTTTAAAAAGAGAATTCTCTGAGTCTCTTAGGCAACCAGGTGGCAAAGTGGATAGAGTGCCAACTGGAGACTCATCTTCCTCAATTCAAATCCAGAATCAGACACTTTTTAGCTGTGTGATATTTGACAAGTCATTTAACTGTTTTCCTCAGTTTCCTCATCTGTAAAATTAACTGGAGAAGGAAATGGCAAAGCACTCCAGTCTCTTTGCCAAGAAAACTCCAAATGGGGTCACAAAGAGTCAGTCATGACTGAAATTAGATTGAACAACAACACATAAGTCTCTTAGAATAGCTCATCATAGAGCTAGAGCTGGAAAAAGTCTCAGAAGTCAGTAGTTCTGAGCTCCTGATACTTTCTTGTGGATAAGCTGGAATCTAGTTCCTCCTTGTTCTAAGATACCAGTGGGTTCTAGAATCCTAGAATTGGAAAGGTCCTTAATGACCTTAGAGATAGCCAGACTCAACTCCTTCCTTTGACAAATGATGGAAGTGATGTTGTAAAAGTCACAAAGGTGGCAAAGGGCAGGACTGGAGCTCAAATTCAGGGCTTTTCGGGGCTTCTCATCCACCTTGGGTGTCCATCTGGTTCTCAACTCTCACCTGTGGCTCCAAGAAGCTACAGCATGTGTAGGGTGACCAACAGTTAGGGAGGTATCTCTCCCAAGCATGTCAACACTTCCCCTGGTAGGAAGGTGGATGAGAATATCCCAGTGGCCATGAAGGCAGCTGGAGTTGCTGTGGAGCTCTTACAGCTTGGTCAGACATTGAGGGTGCCATGGTCATCCACTGCATCCCAAGCCATCGCCAGACAGTCTGACTTGTGTCTTATTGCTGACCCCAGATGACTCTGGAAGAAAGAGTGAGGTCACTGACTGAGCATCTCTGTATGATTTAAATCCAATTTAAGCATGAATTAAGACATTATTCTGTGATATCATTGATCCTTTTCAAAACAAAGGACAAATAACAATAGATAACAAATGGCATATCTGAATTCAAATTCAGATCTTCCTACTCTTTTCATTGTATCATGTTAGAATTTGAACCCAGGTCCAAATCTATGACCTTTTCCACTAGACCACACTATCTTTGACAAGGAAAAAAAGGCCTGGGTTCAAAACTATGGCACTGTATAATCCACATATACATAACGGAGAATTTTCTCTTTTAGAGACTTTTCTTCTACTTGGTGAAACAGAAATTCCTGGAGAACAAGGATAGTCTCATTTTTGTCTCTGTATCCTCAGTGCCTAGCACAATGCCTGGTAAACAGTAGGTGCTTAATCAATGCTTGTTGATCAGAGGGGAGTTGGAATCAGAGAGACTCTGTTTCACTGCCTGAATTCCTGCTTGTCCTCTCCAGCTGGAATCCAAACATTGGAGTGAGTTCCGTACCAAGGCCCAGCCTGCCAAAGAGCATTAATATACGCATATTTATCTGGACTGCAGTGTGTTACAAGAATTCATTAGGACAGTCCGTGATACGGTGCTGAAACAGAAGGCTGGCTTACTCAGGCCAAGGATGAGGAAGTCTAGGCTTGCTGAACTGTTACAACTGATAAAGGCAGCGTCTCCTGGCATATTTCATTTTTTCACGGGGCCATCTGCATCCAGTCAAGGATAACTAGACTTTCTGAAAAGGCTATTTGTCAATGTTGGGCTCATCAAACTCCTTCTTGATGAGTCCAGCAACCCTAAAGGGAGCAAGATGGCGGAGAGACTTCCCTCGGAGCGCAAGGTCGGAGCTGGGACAGGCTGACCAATGTCCTCGTGATATACAGAAGCGTTGAAGTGGCCGGGGGTGTGGACGGGGGATGCCCCAGGCTGCTTTATCAGCATGGTTATCACTTCTTTAGCTCTGCTTTAGCTGGCCTATAAATCTCTAGAGCACTGTTTTTACTCTTAATTTTGTCATTCTGCTTATCGGCTTTTATCACCTGTTTATGTCGGGAACATTTGCTTTCCTCTGTCTCTCTGCCTCGGGTCTCCTCTGGTCTCGATTAGTCGACTTTTCTCCAGGGTTTAGGCCTTTTTTGATCCCCAGGTCCCAGAAGAGTCAACTGAAAATAAATGAAGATATAAAGATATAAGAATAAATAAAAAGGTATAGAATATACATATAAACCCTACATCTATGTACTTATACATATATGTAAACATAAAGTATATACACATATAAAAGGTATAGAATACACATATAAACCCTACATCTATGTGCTTAGACATATATGTAAACATAAAGTATATACACATATAAAAGGCATAGAACACACATATAAACCCTACATCTATGTACTTATACATATATGTAAACATAAAGTATATACACATATAAAAGGCATAGAATACACATATAAACCCTACATCTATGTACTTGTACATATATGTAAACATAAAGTATATACACATATAAAAGGCATAGAATACACATATAAACCCTACATCTATGTAGTATATACATATACACAAACATAAAGTATAGATACATATGAAAAAGTACAAAACATATATAAACCATACATATACATAAACATAATGTATAGACACATATAAAAAGGTATAGACACACATATTCACACATGTATAACCATGCAAATATATATATATATATATATATGTTCACATACAAACACGCATATGACATTGAATCATGTCTCTGACACTCACCAGCTGGATGATGATGGACAGATCACTTAATCTCTCTCAGCTTCAGTTTCTCCCTCTCTTAAAGTGAGGACAGACAACAGTGACTATGATATCTCCCCAAACTGTTAGGATCAAAAGAGATAATGTATCTTGAAGTATTTTTCGAATGTAAGAGTGCTATGTGAATATTAGCTACTATGGTCCTTATTATTACCTGAATTACTGTTGCAGCCAAAGGAAGAGATTCCCCTCCTTTAGACAAAGGGCAAGTGGGTGCAGCCTGTAGCAATGGGAGGTGTGAAAAGAGCTTCTGACTGAGAGTAGAAGACGAGTTCAAATCTTAACTCTCTGTGTGACTCTGAGAAAGTCATTTTACCCCTCTGGGATTCAGTTTTCTCATCTGTAAAGTGAGATGACATTTAAGGTTATTTTTAATTGGCTTAAATGGATTCAAATCCATTTA
This sequence comes from Sminthopsis crassicaudata, assembly GCF_048593235.1. Lineage (NCBI taxonomy): Eukaryota > Metazoa > Chordata > Mammalia > Dasyuromorphia > Dasyuridae > Sminthopsis > Sminthopsis crassicaudata. The sequence goes on along the minus strand of NC_133622.1, from coordinate 221,619,405 downwards.
CTAGCTGTAATGGTCAAACCATTTATTCCAGAGGACCAATTATAGTATCTGTCACATGGGAACAGTGATAACTACAGAGCCCATTCCTAAGATTGTTGTGAGAAATAAATGAGATAATGAATATAAATTATTTTATAAGCATTAGAGTACTTCATAGGGGCACCTAGATGGTTTAGTGGATAGAGCACCTGGCCTGGAGTCAGGAAGAGCCAAGTTCAAATCCAGCCTCAGACACTTATTAGTTGTGTGACTCTGGGCAAGTTGCTGAACTCTGCCTCAGTTTCCTCATCTGTAAAATGAACTAGAAAAGAAAATGGTGAATTATTCTAATATCTCTGTCAAGAAAACCCCAAATAGGATTACAAAGAATCAGAAGGACTGAACAACTACATCACCATCATCATGATCATTAATCATTCCTTGATTTTGTTTTCATTCAGAGGCACAATGGAAAGAGTGTTGAGCTTAGAGTCAGGAAACCTGAATTCAAAACCACCCTCAGACATTTACTAGCTGTGCGAGCCTGGGTAAGTCAATTAACCCTGTTTGCCTCTATTTCTTCAACTGTAAAATGGAAATTAAAAATTGATCCCAAGGTTATGAGGATCAGATGAGATAATAATTGTAAAATGTACACCGTATTGTTCTCCTCCCTGTTTTCCTTGGCACTGTGACTCTACCTAATCCTAATTGGGAATGCTGGAATTGAAAGATTGCCTCTCCTGTTTTCAATCTCATGTTGCCCATGGGCTTCTCTCCTCTCAAAGCAAGATGGTCAGAATCACTCCGGGAAACACTGTGGTTACAGGAGGATAATTAGGACTCAAGATTTCTGGCATGCCTTCGGGACAAACCTTAGAACGGGACTGGAGCCAAGCCCCAGAAAACATGGAAACTGTTGCCCAGAGCTGCTGAGCATACTGACTCATGCACTCCAATTGGAGACCAAAATTACTGATAGATGATGGGCCATCCGTCATCCAGGAATCTGGCCGCTTCTCGAAGAATAAAAGTATCGGCAAGACTGAGAAGGGAGATGAAGCATTCTCCTTGGCTGGAATGCGACATGGTAGAAGATAAGACAAAGCTGGAAAATTGGCAAAAAATGAAATTTCAGTGAAAGAAGTAAATGTACTTGGAGCAAATTATTGACCAAGTATAAATTATGTGAGGCTTTTTTATTTAAACAATGAAGGGTTCCCCCCCCTCCTTTTACTGGGTGTTTATTTTGGCCATTAGCTAAAAATGATTATTGGTATTCTTGACTGTTGAAAAGTGTTGCTACATGGTGCTGGCATTTTTAGGGGCTTTTTGTACTTGATTAAATTAGAAACACTTGGGTTATATAAACATAGAGAAGGAAGTGGTGAGAGATCATTTAGTCCATCATTCTGCCTTCAAATAACATCACTCCAAGTCCACCAATGGATACGAGTTAAATTTCACTATATGTAATATATGAATATTATCAGAGACATTTTCTCACACACAAAGACATTCTTTGTAAGGAGTTTTACAAACCTTAAAATATTATATAAATGCTAGTTATTTTATAATAATTACCATAATAATGTTATCAATCTCAATTTATATTTTCCTGTAATTCAAACTTCTTCAATTTTTTTTCAAATTCTCATCTCATCTGTTATTTAGCTCAGCCTTTTTCTCATTTACAACTCTTGCCAACTGATTAATGAGAACACATAGGGAAGGAGGTGATGAAAGATTATTTAGTCCATCATTCTGCCTTCAAATAACATCACTCCAACTCCGTCAATGGATACAAGTTAAATTTCACTATGTATAATATTTGCATATTATCAGAGACATTTTCTCACACACAAAGAGATTCTTTGTAAGGAGTTTTGCAAACCTTAAAATATTACGTAAATTCTAGTTATTTTATAATAATAACTTATTTATCTCAATTTATATTTTCCTACAACTCTTGCCTACTGGTTATTGAGAATGATAATGCTCTTATTTCAATTAATTCAATCAAAAATATTTGTTATATGTCTACTACACACACATTTTAAAACCTGTTTTGTCGTAGGAACATAGCTAAAGAGTTGGATAACTCTATTTTACAGATGAGACAACTGAGTCTCAGAAAAGTTACATGATTTGTCCAATCTTTGCAGTAGAATGGAACCCAGTTCTTCTTAATTCTAGGTCTGGTGCTCTGTTTATTATGTCACCTTTCCTCTTTCATTTCCTATCAATCCTGTAAATAGCTTGTTCTTACATATTTGCTTATATCAAGTCTTCCCATTCCACTGAAAGCTCCTTGAGGGCAGGTAGTATGTTTTTGTTTTTTTGTTGTGTTTTGTTTTGTTTTTGTATCCCTAGTGTTTAGTGTAATGCTTAGCACATAGTAGGACTTAATAAATACTTATTGATTCTTTGTTTTTCTACTGGCTAATAGTAAGTGCTGTATTAAATGATAAATATACTTAAAGTTCAGTTGCATATATTGCTTCATTTTAAACAATACTTATTCATAAAGTCACCGTGTAAGGGTAGAGTTTACAAATAGGAATTTCTTCTGTTCTATCAATGTGTACTAGCTACATTCTCATAGAACCTCTACTGAATGACCAACTAATGTTACCAACAAGTTCATTTGAAAAACTACCAAGTAGAAGAACTTTAAAAATTAATTTTTTTTCATTGATAACCATTTATCTTTTTCCTAGCTCTGGGGAAAAAAGAAAAGAAAATCAAAACTCTAATAGCAAATGCATATAATGAAGCAAAACAAATTCCCACATTGTCTATGTCTCATTTTGCATATCCACTTTTTTGCTTCTCTGTCAGGGGATAAGTAGTTTTCTTTACAAGTGGTACTCTGAAACTAAGGTTGCTCATTGTGCTACACTGCTTCTAGATGGGTCAACTAGCAATCAAAGATGAAGAATAACTGAAGACTAATTCTTGCACTCTGTAGATATCTACATACTGTCAAGAGGACTGGAAGAAGGGATACTATATATTGGATGCATGGGTAACCACCCTCCATTTTTCTTCCTGGTTACTCATATATGATTTCCCCAACAACTAGGAGGTGTATCTTTTTCTTAAATAGTTTTTATTTATAAGATATATGCATGGATAATTTTACAACATTGACAATTGCCAAACCTTTTGTTCTAAATTTTCCCCCTCCTTCCCCTCTCCCCAGATGACAGGTTGACCAATACATGTTAAATATGTTAAAGTATAAATTGAATACAATATATGTATACTTGTCCAAAAAGTTGTTTTGCTGTACAAAAAGAATCGGACTTTGAAATAGTGTACAATTAGCCTGAAGGAAATCCAAAATGCAGGCGGACAAAAATAGAGGATTTTGGAATTCTATGTAGTGGTTCACATTCATCTCCCAGAATTCTTTCGCTGGTTGTAGCTGGTTCAGTTCATTACTGCTCTATTGGAACTGATTTGGTCTATCTCATTGTTGAAAATGGCCACATCTATCAGAATTGATCATCATATAGTATTGTTGTTGAAGTATACAACGATCTGAAGGTGTATCTTAAGGGTTCTCGAGAATGTGTCAAGACATTCAATCTCACCCATGTTGTTGTTTATCCTTTGTTCTAGAAGAGGACCAATGATATCAGGAGAGCGATGGCTTGATTTGTAAGTGTGTTGGATTTAAGTGAAACAGACCTGTATCAGCCCCACTGTCTCCTCCTGTCTTCTGAGTCCAGAGGCACGACATAAGTTAGGACAACTGGTAATGGTCCAGATACAGTGAGGAACCTTGGTCTTTTAAAGCTAAGGTCTGTTTGTCTAAGGCAATACCCAGTGATTAAAGGCTAGAAAGGAAAAGATGACTTAGTTTGCCTTTACAAAAGAATCAATCTGGGAAGGGACCTGCAGGATTTCTGTAAATAACGATTGTTATATACTCTCACTCAAAACCTAAATAATGAATCAATGAGGTTTGGGTTGGGACCTATTATTGGCCAATTAGTGAGAATTGGTCTGAAAGAAGCCTATTCTTTTAAAGGCTCATTTGCATTTCTATATTAGTGGAATAAATACTGTACATTGCATATTTCAAATTATGAGATATTACATATATTAATGTATATATACATTTATATATATGTACATATATATACATATATAATTTCTATTTATGTATGTATTCTTATAATGATTTGTATCTAAGTCTGAATATGCATGAGAAAATTTCTGCCATGTTAATATAATGAAGAGGGGTGTATTCACAAAATGTATTTATGTTTGAATTGACTAGATTAGATGCAAATTCGAAGCCATTTACAGAAAAAGCAATGATATTATTGGTGTCTAAGAATATATTCCTTTATTGCTTCTGGTGTGGTTAAACATCTCTTTATTTGGTTATAGTTGCAGTATATGAGCTAGAGGATGCCTTTAAAAGATTTTAGTTCAAATTGGCTTTTTCTTACCCTGGATCTCTACTTCTGGTTTTAACTCCTTGGGCCCCCTCCTTCCCAGGTCCAACAAAAAGAGTCTTTTGCCTCTGAACTCATTTTTTTCTTTCATTTTAGGTGAAGAACATTCAACTCTGATTTTGTAATATTTGAAAGATCAAGAGAGAGCCTTCAGGAATATGAGAGTCCAAGGCCAGTTTTGCAGTCAACCCAACATGCCTGCCCCTAAAAGCAAGAAGTGACCTTCAGGAGTGACTTAGTGACCTTTAAGACCTAGTCTAGCAGTAGTTGAGACAAGGGCTCATTAGTCAGTGATACTGAATTTTAATACGAACTTAATGGAAGCATTACTATGTAGAGATTATCTAAGATTGAGTCCAGTCTTTCCCCAGAGCCCATGGTGGTATGGCCCCAGTCACGATGATTAATAGCAAGTGGGGAATATAGACAATAGAGGCTCAGGCCAGTGTCAGTTGAAAAAGAAACACTTCTGGTATTAACAAATACCTTTTAAGTTTAAGCAGGTAATATCTTGATTTTAGGTTCTTGTAGGAGTTGTGTTTTATACTATCTTGTTTATAATTAGAAGTTGATGAATAACTATGGAAAATAAAATAAAGGGAGAAGGAATTTCTGACATCAAGCCCAGGTGATGAGGTAGAGGGAGTAGATGACCACTGGGCCTGGAATACACTCATTCCTTACTTTCATGTTACAGGACCCTTGGCTTCTTTCATCTCCAGTATGACCTTTTACATGAGGTCCTTCTTGATCCCACCTTTGTCTCCTCCCAAATGAAATTACTTCTTTATTTTTTTTTAATTTTCTTTTTTTATTTTGTTTTCACTTATCTGTGTACTTGGTGTAGCTCCTCAGTCACATACAGGTTCCTTGAGGACAAGGATGATTTCATGTTTTGTCTTTGTTACTCCATTACTTAGCACATAATACCCGGCACATAGTAGGTACTTCATGAGGGCATGTTGAATTGAATTGAAATAAAGAAATGAAGAAAGCCTTTGAGAAAGGGGCTTTGAAGCAGAACTTTGGAAGTGATTCCTGGGTTTCCTACGAACCATTTCTTCATGATTAGTTATTCTCATGTCCACAGTATATTCCAAGAGCTCAAAAGACAATCAGCTTTCATTATAGGCCATTCTGGCTTCTTCCCATTCATAATGTTGAGGTTCTGTTCCTGACCTTGTAGTGAATGGAAATGCCTTTTTTGGCTGCTCATGCTCAGCCATGGGAGGTAGATCAACATTTAAAATTAATTGCCAGAGAGTTCCGAGACTTCTACCAAATTTCCCTCAGGGACCAGGAAGAATTAATTCACCTCTAAGGGTATTCCCCTTGGCATCAGCCTAATATTTATAAGGTTTTCTTAAGTATGGGAATCCCTGTCTTCAGAGATTGAATTTCCTCCAATCTTTTGTGAGTAGAGAGGGCTTTTAAATCATTGGTAGATTAACATCAGAGGAAGAGATGTTCGAGAGGGTGAAGGGTTTGACCCAATGAACTTTGTGAGTTACTCAGAGAACAGACAATTCACTCTGTTCTATTAAAACACAACGTCTTTGGTACTTCTAACCCGTTGATTCCCTTCAGAAGGAGCACCAGTCTTAGAGAAATAGAATAAGCCTGGAAGTCCCTGCCATGGGATTAGAGTGGCTGGATCGTCAAAGTTGATTTAGAATTGTTGCCCAGGACTATGTCTAATTCTATGTCTAATGAATCCACATTCATTCTTTTCCTATTATTTTAAGATGTCTATTTTACATTCTTCAGTCCTTTACTTCTCTCTTTTCTACATGACTCTCTGGACTCATCCACCAGGTTCCATCAGCTTTCTCCACCCTGAGGGAAGAGGAAGCCAGACTTGTCCATTTGCCAAATTCCTCTCAAGCTTCCATTTTGAGGAGCTGCCTGGGCCAGCCACATTCATTCCTTTATCCCTCTGCCTGGGCCAGCCACATTCATTCCTTTATCCCTCTTTTGGCTCCACTGCTCTCAATCTCTCCTCCCCTCTCCCCTCTCCCCTCTCCTCTCCCCTCTCCCCTCTCTCTCCTTTCTCTCTCTCTCTCTCTCTCTCTCTCTCTCTCTCTCTCTCTCTCTCTCTCTCTCTCTCTCTCTCTTTCTCCCTCCCTCCTTCTCTCCCTCCCTCCCTCCCTCTCTCCCTCCTCTCTCTCTCTCTCTCTCTCTCTCTCTCTCTCTCTCTCTCTCTCTCTCTCTCTCTCTCTCTCTCTCTCTCTCTCTCTCTCTCTCTCTCTCCCGTCTATCATCAATCTATCCACCTATCATTTTATCTATCACCTCTGTCTCTCAACTTATGGAGATGTAATAAGGGTGGTCCTATAACCCATACAATATCATTGTGGTCTATGATATCATTGATATGGAATGTAGGAAGTAAGAGTTTATTAAGCACCTACTAGATACCATGCAATGTGTTAACTGCTTTGCAAATATTATCTCATTTATTTCTCATACCAGCCCTGAAAAGTAGGTGCTGTTTTCATTTTTATTTTACAGTTGACTCCACTGAGTCAAACAGAGAGTTGAGTATCTTCCTCAAAGTCACCAGCTTGTGCACAGTGTTGTCACTTAGTGGGTACTTATGGAGGTATAAATAGAAAGTCATTCACATCTCATCCTACTTGACTATTGTCCATATTCTGCATTCATATTACAAGATAACATTATTATAGAGATGAAAGGGCATTTTGAAATCAAGTTTACCTCCTTTCTTTTACAATTAGGGAAACTGGGAACCAGGAGGTTACATAATTTGCCCAACGTTACTTAGGTAGTAAATGGTAGAGTGAGGATTGAGACCCAGCTTTTCTTCTGAGGGATGCAGTTGAGAGCACATTGATTCTGGTGTCTCATGTCCTGGATTCTAATTCTCCTCTGCCACTGACTACCTGTGGAACTATAGGAAAACTTTCAAATTCTTTGGTTTTCTTTTCTCTCAACTTTTAAACGAGGAACTGGGTCTCAATGGTGTGTAAGATCCAGCTTTGGAGGTCTCAATCAATAGATAAGCCTTCCCTGTCCACTAGGATGAGCTGCCTCTCATAGCATGGACATGGGTCACACTGATAATTCTAAGAAGAAGAAAAAAAGTACCTTTTTTCTCCTTTCTTAGGATTTCGTTACTGCTTTATGCCCCCTATCTTCTTCCTTTGGCAGGACAATCTGCCCACCTTTATCCTTTTGACCCACCATGAATTCTGGGGAGAGTCCAACAAAGGAGACCGGCATTGATGGAGCCTAATTGTGTGTCCATTTTGAGCTGAGCACTGAAACATGGAAGGGACAGTGGCAACTGGGGTCCAGAACTGCACTGTTATATAACAGGAGCCTCTCACCCATTACTGGTCTGATTAGTTCTTTTTAAGGCAGCCTGCCCAGCTGTCCTGGGACAGTGTGTGCTGGCTGTCTCATTAGCCCACATGAAGGATTATATTCCACTTACCAACAAACTCACATCTTAATTCTCTATGTAAACTTTTTTCTTCCTTTTTTTCTTTTTTAATCAATAAACAAGCTCTGCCTGAGGGCCCGGTTCACTTATAGATCTCAATTATCAGGGTCAGTGACTAATCCTCCACTTGATCAAGATTTTCTGGCCTAAGCAACTGTCTTGAGAGTGACAAATTTATGACTCCAGAGTCATTTCATCTCTTTTTCACTTGAACTAAAGGAGAATTTGTGGGAATTAACTGCCTGATAAGATAAGTCGGGGGAGAGGGGCAAACCATCGTAGCCAGTGTAGCAGAGAGGACTGTGGAATTTGGGGGGCTACACTGGAGACACAGCAGAGACCATTAAAGGATTAGAAGGACCTTGATTGAGTGGCTGCCTAGTGAGGAGGCTGGTAAATCATTGCAGTGTAGACTTGTTAGTCCAAGAAGCTATGGGGATAGTTAAGTCCCAGCCTCGGAGGCTGATGCTCCCAAAAGAGGGTATACTCTCATGTTCCAGGAATCATTCATGTTCAGGCCTTTTTTGGCATCAAATTTTAAAAAGTATCAATAGATAAATAGAAACATGCTTTACTGATTTTTTTAAAAAATCATTTCATAGAAAGCATTCTTTCTCCAGAATTTTCCATTACAGCAAAGAATAAGGAAAAAAGAAGGGAAATAAGAATTTATTAAGCACCTGCTATGTGTCAGGCACTGTGCAATAGTCCTACAAGGCAGGTACTATTATTAGAACCATTTCAGTTAAGGAGTTGAAGCGAAAAACTTTGTGACTTATCCAGAATCAACCATTAATAAGTAACTGGGGTAGATTTGAACTCACTTTTTCCTGACTTCAGGCCCAGGGCTTATCCCCTGTGTCACCGATAAAAAAATTAAGCCAAATCAGCCATTACATCAATTATATCTGATAGTGTTGGCTACATCCTGCAACCACAGTCTACCATTTTAATATTGAAAGGCAAGAAAAATATCCCATCCTTCACCTTTGGGATCCAGATTGGGCATTTAAGTCTGTCATTTTTCTGAAGATGTTTTTAAAGGCCATTATATTCATCATTCTCTTGGTTCTACTTGTCTGTTCATCAATTTTGTGTCTTCCCAAATTTCTCTGAATTCCTCACACTTGTCACTTAGAACTGGAGACATTTTATTTTCTTCCTGTATTAGAATCTGCCCAGTTGTTTCTTAGGTAATGACCATTCTACTCTGTTTCGTCTGTGTGTGTGCTCGCACGTTCGTGCCTATTGACATAATGGAAAGGATTAGATTTAGAATCAAGGAAATCTGAGTTAGAATCCTTCCTGGAATTCATTCTAGGAACCCCAGTTTCCTCATCTGCATAACGGGAATAATAATAGCACCTACCTCCTATGCTTATTGTGAGGACCAGAGGCAATAATATCCATAAAGTCTGTTGCGAGCTCTGAATATATGAAAATCTATTGTTACTCTTTTTTATTATTTTCACAAAAAAAGGGCTTTTAGCAGGAATGTTCACAAAATAATACATTTTAGCCCCTGTTCTAGTTGTCAGCATGTTTTTATCCAATAGCTCCCAAGAAAAGTCATTTCTTTGTACCAAATTGGATTCACTTTGTGCTTGGTTCCTTTAGGAAAAAATGCAGGAACAGAGATAGCATTCATTATTTGATAAGAACAAAGACATTTCCCTCCATGGTATTTGTCAACACAGAGGTTTGGGGTGGGAGGGTGCTGATTCTTTCTAAGTAACTGCCAAATTTGGAGGAGGACTCTTATTTTGCTTAAACAGAAACTTTTTTTTTAACCCTCGCTAATCAATTTCTTCTATGGAATCTGAAGAGCCCCCATAGTACCAATAAATGGAAATAAAAAATACATTTTAATTCCTTATGTTTCCCTCCTCCAGATGCTCCATTAAATCTACAGCAAGTCTTCTCGTCCCTCCCACCCCCTTTTAAAGACAGTTATTAATTATCCCGCTGACTGAGGCTCATTTGAGGAAACTTACATCTGTGTCCTCCTAAGGAATGTTTATTCTCATCTGGAAAGCTGAAAGAACAATCATGTACAATTGGGGGATTTTTGCTTTGCTAATTCAAGAGCTCTGAGATATTGTGGTAAAGGGCTATCACAAGAGGATGTTCACAATTGAACAGGAAATGTCCCAGCTTAGGTCGCTCAAATGGAAAGCCTCAGAGCAAAGATGCCAGAAGGATTCTTCAGTGAGGAATGGTTTGATTGAACTGAAGAAGAGGCTGGGCAAAGCAGTTCTTCCCGAGGCTCATCTGTAAAATGGAAATAATAATACCTTAGTCCTGACATGGCAGGGCCAAGACTCCAAAAAAATCATATTTAGAAAGTATAATGACAATGTTATACTTAAAGTATAAAGTATATAAGGTTATTATATTAGCTTTTATTATTTTATTATTATTACAATATTAGCTTTTATTATTTTATTATTACAAGGCTGACTTCATCATCATCATCATTTTTACTAATAACAATAATCATTCCCAAGTATTTATTAAACACTTACTGTGTAATAGGAATTGGATAAGGATGGGGAATATAACAGAAGTAAAAAGAATTATAGATCCTGCCTTCAAGGAACTTACATTCTAATGAGGGAAGACAACAGATTAAAGAAAGGAGATTAAGTTAATAAAATTTTTAGCAAATTAATTTCAACTAATTTTAAATTATAATATATTATAATATTATAATTGATTAAATTATATTATAATGTAATATATAATAATACTATAATTATAAAATTATAATAAGTTAATTTTAAATTGAATTAAAAGAGGTGGGGGAAGGGTACTGAAGTTCTGAGAGTCAGAAACTGAATTGGGAGAGGAATAAAGGATGTCTAACCTGGAACTTTCCTCAAAATAGAAGTTCTGGGAAGAACTCACTTTAAAAAATAGTAACCATTTTCTCAGTACTGTTGTGGTTCTGTTGACATTAATGCATGAGCCATTTTTGACATCTAGGTCAGGGACATTGATCTCTACCAATAGCAAGAGAGTTCTATGTTGAGATTGGGATGAGGGTTATTTAAGTGAAAAAACAGTGCCAGAGAGATCGTGACTTGTCCCCTGATCTCAAGAAAAGTAAATGACTGAAGTAAGTTTGAACACAAAGCCATAGCCAGCCCTCCTTGACAAGCTCTAGTGATTATAGATGCTACAGACAAATTTTCCCAATGATGATGAGGAGGCAGGGGCTCTGATAAGACTTTTTTTTTCTGAAATGGTTATTATTTTCACTCTGAGAATCCCGTTGTAATGAAGAGCTCGTGACTCATTCTTCAGGACACTTTGTGATTGTTTTTTACTCTTAAAGTATCCCAGACTGAATCTCTCGACAAAAGTAACAAAACTCAATCTGGAGAAATCTAAGCAATAAGAAACAATTTCTACCCCATGGTCTTATAAAGCAACACTGTATAATTCCAAGTTACCAAATGGAAAGTAGTGATATTTGTTGAAAAGATACAATCATCTCTGACCTTGTTTAGATTTTATACTTGGAGGAATCAAAAGGATTATTAGGAATAATAAATTAGTAATAATTAGTAATGGATTGGTAATCATGCCTAATATTTATATTGTGCTTGAAGGTTTGAAAAACACTTTACCAATATTACCTCATTTGATCCTCACAACAGCCCTGAGAGGTAGGTGCTATTATTATTTCTATTTTATAGATGAAGAAATTGAGACAGAGATTGTCCTTTGTCACAATTGTGTCCAGATTGTGTCCAGGATCACACAGCTAGTGTATGACTGAAGTTGGATTTGAAGGCAGATCTTCTTGATTCCAGATTTAGTACCACCTGGTCTCCTCGCTAAATAAAAATATAAAAATAAATAAATAAATATACACATATAAAATATATTATAAATAAAATATATAATAGAAATATAAGAAATAGAAATATATAGCAAACATAAATAAATATATAAATTGATTAAATAGTAATTTATTAATATAATTTAAAGTCTACCAGTAAATCAATCTACCTCTTCACCACTTCCAATAAAAGGTCATTCCTATTATAATGGAATCTGTCCAACTCTTTGCCCACAATGATTTTGTGAGGTAGTAATATTTAAGTAATATTATCCCATTTTGTAGATGAAGAAATTGAGGCTCTCCAAAGGAAAAGGTCCTGCCCAGAGTCTTCAACTCAATCCTACCATTCTCTGTTTAGGGATCCCCCTGGCATCTTTATTCGGTAGCATTACTCTGACCCAAGTTAAATAGTGGGGAGTAGGTAGGGTTGGAAGTCTCAAAGCGGGTAGAGAGTGATTTTCATTTGCTCTATTGTCACCCCTTTGATTTCTCTCCAGAAGAAACAGATAATCTGCTCTTCCAGCAGCGACACAATTCTGCCTTTGCTCTTTTCATGTTTACTGCCCAATGTATTGCTGTTTAATGTTTCCCATATGCAAATAGTGCAAGTATCACTGAGAATGCCAGTGACTATTAAGGTACAGAGGATCATAGCTGGAAGGGAAAGTCAGGAATCATTTAATCCAAACCTATCATTTTAGAGATGAGGAAACAGGCCAACAAAGTTTATGTAGCCGGCCCACAATCCATCAGGTAATCAGTGACACAACTAGACACTCTATCCCTAAACTTTGCAATGAGTCTACAAGGTACAGAAGACAGTGCTAGAGACTGCTGTTGTAATTATTCAGTCAGGTCCAGCTCTTCATGATTTCATTTGGGTTTTCATGGTAGAGATACTAGAATGGGTTGCCATTTCTTTCTCCAGCTCATTTAACAAATGAATAAACTCAGGCAAACAGGTTAAGTGATCTGCCCAGTGATCTGATCACAACTAGGACGTGTCTGAGGCCAGATTTGAACTCAAGAGTCCTGAGTCCAAGCTTGATGTTTTGTCCACTGTACTGATTAGCTGCCCATAATCTATAAGCTTACATGTCCAATCCACTAGAGAAGTATGAAATCAAGGCAGATTGATATGGGGTCTAGCAGGGTTTCAGAATTGTTATAGACCTGAGGGTTGAGTAGAGGATTCATTGAAAATGATGAGTTGAATTTTCAAGGATGGATAATAATTTTTAAAGTGAGGAGGGGAAATATTTCAGGTACAGAGAGTAGCAGGAACAGGGCTTGGGGGACAGGAAACATCCTGGGAATAGACCAGTGAGGCAGCAGTTTAGTCAGTGTGGAAGGGACTATCACAAAATTCAACTGGCAGCACCAGTCTGTGGAGAGGATTAAATAGTTGTTTAAACTCTACTTGGGAGACAATAGGGAGCCACTAAGGATCTTTGAGCAGAAGAAGAGATCTATTGAAATGGAAAGATCTATTAGAAGGCTACTGCTTCTGTCTGGATGAGTGGACATGGGGGTTAAACTTCAATATTGGTAGTGGGAATAGTGAGGGCAGCTAGATGGTACGATGGACAGAGCACCAGCTGTGGTATCAGAAGGATCTGAGTTCAAATTTGACTCTGGACACTCACTAGCTATGTGACCCTGAGCAATCAATTAACCTAGTTTGCCTCAGTTCACTCATTTGTAAAATGAGCTGGGAAAGGAAATGACAAACTGTTCCAGTATCTCTGCCAAGAAAACCCTGAGAGGTCATGAAGAGTCCAACATGACTGAAACACTAAATAATTAGTGGGAATAGAAAGGAGGGAATGATTATGAGAGCTATTGTAGGGATGTAATCACTGAGATTTAAACATGAGATATAAAGGGGCTGCTTGCATTTTTTATCTTCAAAGGAGTCATCTTTTTTTAATAGATAAAGCTTTTTATTTTTAAAACATATGCATAGATAGTTTTCAACTTTCACCCTTGCAAAATCTTGGGATCCGATTTTTTTTTCTCCCTCTCTTCTCCCTACACTCTTCCCTAGATGGCAAGTAATCCAATATAGGTTAAATGAGTACTTCTTTTATACATGTTTCCACAATTATCATGTTGCACAAGAAAAATCAGATAAAAAGGCTAAAAATGAGCAAGAAAACAAAATGCAAACAAATAGCAATAAACAAGTGAAAATACTATGTTGTGATTCTCACAGTCCCCACAGTCTCTCTGGGTGCAGATGGGCTCTTTTCATCACAAGACCATTGGACTGAATTACCTTGTTGCTGAAAAGAGCCACGTTCATCAGAATTGATTATTGTATAATCTTATTGTTGCCATGTATAATGATCTGGTTCTACACATTTCACACAGCATCAGTTCATATAGGTCTCTCCAGGCCTCTTTAAAATCATTCTGCTGGTTGTTTCTTATAGAACAATAATATTCCATGGCATTCATATACCATAGCTTAATCAGCCATTCTCCAACTGATGGGTATCCACTTAGTTTCCAGTTTCTTGTCACCATAAAAAGGTCTACTGCAAACACTTTTGTACACATAGATCACTTCCCCTTTCTTATGATCTCTTTGGAATACAAGCCCAATAGAGATACTGCCAGATCAAAGGATATGCATAGTTTGGTAGTCCTTTGGGCATAGTTCCAAATTGCTCTCCAGAATGGTTGAATCAGTTCACAACTCCACCAACAATGCATTAGTATCCCAGTTTCATCCCCTCCAACACTGATCCTTATCTTTTCCTGTCATCTTAGCCAATTTGAGAGGTATGTAATGGTATCTCAGAGTTGTCTTAACTTGCATTTCTCTGATCAATAGTGATTTAGAGCATTTTTCATGTGACTAGAAATGATTATTTTTTCTTCCAAAAATTGTCTATTCATATCCTTAAAGGAATTGTCTTAAGGCATGATGACATTACCTGCTGCTGGTTGGGGATGGAACGTTAATAAACAAGGGAGGCAATGTTTATCCAATTGGAAAAAATGCTCCATTGGAACTGTCTTCACAATGCTGCATTTTTTTCAGTTTTATTTCATTTCATTATTTCAGTTTTATTATTCAAATAGTTTCATGAGTTGCTGGATCCCCTTCTCCTCCCAGAAAAAAAAAAGAAAAATCATCATCATACTAAAGAATGAATAATGACATCTTGCCCAATTCCCAGTGGCAGGAAGAAAGAGCCCTGGTGTTTTATTCGAGTTCTTTCTCAGATTTAAATTAACAAAGCACACCAGGTCATTTCATTGGAGGATTTTGCCCTTTAATGGACAGAAAACAGATTCCAACTGGCTTAGGACTTTTTATTGCCACTGTGACCCAGCATCCACTAATCATGGTGGAGTTATTGTCTTGGTCTATTCCTTCTGCAAGATGCTCATGACGTAGAAAAAATAATCTGTGTGTGGAGGGTATAGCTTACCATGATTCTCTTGAAGGGAAGGACTTTGCTGGGCTTGGCCATTAGTCATTGATTCTCAGTGTTGGAGAGGACCTCAGAGGCTGTCTAATCCAATGCAAACTGAAGAAAAGGTCTCACTACAATCTTCATGTCAAGTGATCCTTTGCTTGAAAGCCTCCATTGAGGAAGAGAAGTCCTCCATTTTCCAAGACATGCCATTTTACTTTGAGACAGTTCTATTTGGCAGGAAGTATTTCTGACATCAAATCTAAATCTGCCTCTTTTTAGCTTTCCTCCTTTGCTCTTGGTTCAGCCTTCTGGAATCAAGTGGAACAAGCCCAATCCCTCTTTCACACATATGACAGCCTTTCCAAGACTTGAACTCTAACCTTTGCCATGTCCTTCCCATTAAGTCTTCTCTTCTCCAGACTATAAATATTCTCAGTTTCTTCAATGTAGTCTCATGTGACATGAAAGCAAGGATCTTCACTATTTGGAGACTGTAAGCTCCCTGAAGTCAGGAGCCACCTCCATTTTGCGTCTGCTTTCTCATCAGGGAGTAAAATCCTCCACATAGTAAGAACTCAAAGAAATGCTTAAAGATTGATCCCACTTTCTTTCTCTCCTATTTGATCTCTGGTTTGATTTACAGTATATCCTTCCTAAATTGTGGTTCCCAGATCTAAATGCAATATGCCAGATGTGATCCAGCTGGGGCAGAGTATATGAGGTCAACACTATTGACACTGTCAAAGACTCCATATTAGAAGACGAGAACATGAGAATGTTTTGTGATATGAGTGGATGGCTTTGATGGGAAATCTCAGACATATCACAGCTAGGGTATAATGCTCTCAGGAATTAGTCCTAGGATACCAAGTAACTTTACTCAAGCTTATATATAGGACAGTTCCAAAAAAGCAGTATTTGAACCCTACATAAAATGAAATTATAATTGTAAAGTATTTAGTACAGTGCTTGACACTAATTAATGTTAGTTATTATTTGTTAATATTATGATGAGGATGATCTTCTGATTTCAAAGCCAATATCTTTTCCACTTTACCACAATGCCCCTCCTCAGGCAGTTCTGTAATTGTCATTGATTCCTTATGTCTTGTATGATAAATAGAGAAACTTTGTGATTTCACATGAAATGTTCTCTCCAATTAGACTCCAAACTAATTTTTTTCTAGCCATATTTCATGTTGCTAGACTTCCCTCCCCATCATCTTATTATTTTTGTTTTTGAAAGTACTTTTATTTTTTAATGTATACATATTTATACAATTATCTTGCTGCACAAGAAAAATCAGATCAAAAAGGAAAAAAAGAAAAAGAAAACAAAATGCAAGCAAACAACAACAAAAAGAGTGAAAATGTTATGTTGTTTCCATAGTCCTCCCTTCAGGTGTTGTTGGCTCTCTTCATCACAAAATCATTGGAACTGGTCTCAATCATGTCGTTCTTGAAGAGAGCCACATCCATCAGAATTGGTCATCATATAGTATTGTTGTTGGCATGTACAATGATCTCCTGGTCCTGCTCATTTCACTTAGCATAAGTTCATTGTAAGTTTCTCTAGGTCTCTCTGTATTCATTCTGCTGGTCATTTCTTTTTTTTTTTTTTTAATTTTTAATTTTATTTTATAATTATAACATTTTTTGACAGTACATATGCATGGGTAATTTTTTACAACATTATCCCTTGCACTTACTTCTATTCAGATTTTTTCCCTTCCTCCCCCAACCCCCTCCCCCAGATGGCAAGCAGTCTTATATATGTTAAATATATTACAGTATAATTTAGATACAATATATGTGTGTAGAACCGAATTTTTTGTTGCACTGGAAGAATTGGATTCAGAAGGTAAAAATAACAGTTTACATTCATTTCCCAGTGTTCCTTTTCTGGATGTAGCTGGTTCTTTCCATCATTAATCAATTGGAATTGGATTAGCTCTTCTCTATGTTGAAGAAATCCACTTCCATCAGCATACATCCTCGTACAGTATCATTGTTGAAGTGTATAATGATCTTCTGGTTCTGCTCGTTTCACTCAGCATCAGTTGATGTAAGTCTCTCCAAGCCTCTCTGTATTTCTCCTGTTGGTCATTTCTTATAGAACAATAATATTCCATAACATTCATATACCATAGTTTACCCAACCATTCTCCAATGGATGGACATCCATTCATCTTCCAGCTTCTAGCCACTATGAAAAGGGCTGCCACAAACATTTTGGCACATACAGGACCCTTTCCCTTCTCTAGTAGTTCCTTGGGGTATAAGCCCAGTAGTAGTATGGCTGGTTCAAAGGGTATGCACATTTTGATAACTTTTTGGGCATAATTCCAGATTGCTCTCCAGAATGGTTGGATTCTTTCACAACTCCACCAACAATGCATCAGTGTCCCAGTTTTCCCACAGCCCCTCCAACATTCATCGTTATTTGTTCCTGTCATCTTAGCCAATCTGACAGGTGTGTAATGATACCTCAGAGTTGTCTTAATTTGCATTTCTCTGATCAATAGTGATTTGGAACACTCTTTCATATGAGTGGAAATAGTTTTAATTTCATCATCTGAAAATTGTCTGTTCATATCCTTTGACTGCTGGTCATTTCTTAAAGAACAATAATATTCCATCTCATTCATATACCATAACTTATTAATCCATTCACCAGTTGATGGGCATCCACTCAATTTCCAGTTTTTTTCTACTATGAAAAGGGCTGCCACAAATATTTTTGCACATCCCACCATCTTTTCCAGCTAAATTAGGTTACTAACTAGTCTTTGCTCTTGTTCTCTCTCTCTCTCTTGTGACTGTGATTGTCCCCCATTTCTGAAATGTCACCTCTCCCTCTCTGCTCCTATTAGTATCCTTCTCTTTCTTCCAGGCTCATCTCCAGTGCCACCATACAAATTCTTTGCTGATTGCCTCCTTTATCTCCCCTCCGCTTCTTCTTCAAATGTTCTTAGATTTTCCTTTGCCCCTATTACAGTATGCCTTGAACCATTCATATTTTGTTGTCGACAAACTCATAATCCTAGGTTTGGGAGAGGCCATGGAAGCCAACTCTTCCATTTTATAGATAAGGAAACTGAGGTCTTAGGAGTAAAGTGAGTTACACATGATCACATAGGTAATAAGCAAGAGAGATGAGATTTGAACCAAACACTTTCATTTTTAGGGCTCATTCTACTGGGCTACTTTCTTTAGTAGAACACTTTGAGAGCAGAAACTGGGCCATTTTTTCAACTATGCACCTTGTACATAGTAGTTGCTTAGTAAATACTTCTTAAATTGAAAGTCACTAAGTCTTTATTTCTGCTTCTAACCTAGGACAGAATATTTAGATCTGAAAAGGACCTTAAAAGCCATTTAGTCTAAATGGTCTATTTTACAGATGACAAAACTGAGGCACAGAGAGACTGATTGGTTTTTCCATGGTCACATAATGTCAAAACCAGGATTTAGACCCAGGTCTCTCCCAAGTTTAAATACACAAATTCTCTTTTCACTTTACAAGGCTGCCTCTCCAAACACAGTGCAACATAGCCAACACTGAGATTGAATTCCTTGCGTCATTGTAGCTCAGCAAATTCGCTGAGTCTTTGGGCAATCAAACTTGGATTTGTGAAGGTGACCTTTGGAAAAATAGTATGGTTCATGGGAGGAAACATCCTCAAACATTTCCAAAGACAATCCAGGAAGAATAATGGAGAGCAGATAATGAAGTAGGATAAGTAAGTCCCCCTTTTTGGAGGCCATAAGCCTGAAGCTGTTAGCTTGATTCATTTCTTTGATATAGAGCCAAGTCCATCTCTACCCACTCCTTGTACATCCCTCCCATTTGGGGAGCTGTCCTCAACTTCAAAGACCCAGGGACCATCTAGGACATTATAAATAGGGCGGCAATGAGATGCTCTGATTTGAAACTGTGAATGGACGGTCATGAAGGAACCCATTTGGACTGTTTTCTTCATAATTTACAGCCAAGGTTTGTTGCTAAATCTTTGGGTGCAAACATAGTAGGTAATTAGTTATGCCAGATGTGTGACCAGCTGATCACTTTATTCTTTCCCTGATTGGATTTAAGTAAACCTCCACCATATCATCAACATAGAGAAGAGCTAATCCAATTCCAATTGATCAGTGATGGACAGAATCAGCTACATCCAGAAAAGGAACACTGGGAAATGAGTGTAAACTGTTATTTTTACCTTCTGAATCCAATTCTTCCTGTGCAACAAAAAATTCGGTTCTACACACATATATTGTATCTAAATTATACTGTAATATATTTAACATATATAAGACTGCTTGCCATCTGGGGGAGGGGGTTGGGGGAGGAAGAGAAAAAATCTGAACAGAAGTAAGTGCAAGGGATATTGTTGTAAAAAATTATCCATGCATATGTACTGTCAAAAAAAGTTATAATTATAAAATAAAATAAAACAAACAAACAAACAAAAAAAGTAAACCTCCACTGACACCATGAAGCTAGAGAGAAGTCTGTCTTATCTACGGACTGAGAATATATTTGAGCAGGAGACATAAGTTACTTTGCCCCTTAATAATAATAGCTATCATTTATGTTGCAGTTGAAGTTTTAAAAGTACTTTAGAGATGTTGTTTATTTGAACGCTTGCAAGACAGGTGTTATTATTATCCCCATTTAACAGATGAGGAAATCAAGGCTGAGAGAAATTAAGTGACTTGCTTAGAGTCACACAGTATCTGAGGCAGAATTTGAATTCAATTCTTCCTGTTTTCAAGTCCAGCATGCTAGTTGCCTCCATGTTTTAACACTTCCTTTTCCTTTTTTATTCTTGAGTCATATCAACAAGAGCTGTTAGTCTAGATCAGGGCTTCTTAAACTTTTTCTACTTGTAATTCCTTTTTGCCAGATAAATTTTTATGCACCCTATGTGTATATATATATAAAACAGGGATACAAATCAAATGTTTACTGATAATAAATCATAATTTCTACACCCCCATATTCAGTTGTATGACCCCATATGGGGTAAGAAAATGGAACCAGCAGCAGAAGACAGAATTGGATAGCTAGAGAATCAAGCATGACTTTGGACTCAAGTTGTTAAGTGGGCTACAGGAGGGGGACACCAAACTTAAATGGCTCTCTTCCTATAACCCAAAGAGTTGAACACTCAGTCTCTGAGGTGTTATTTGCTCTTATGGATTCTAAAGCTGGCAATAGTGACGCCTGTACAGAACCATTTCCTGGGGATCAAATAACCAGCCTCATTCAGTAAGTCATTAATCTGTGGCAGAGCAGGGTTATGAGTCCATTCATTTGAAAAACTACTACATGAACCCTAACCCTGAGCCTCCAAGGACTTGGCCGGTGAAAGATCATGGTAATTTACAGATATTTAGTTTCCAGGGATTATTTCTTGAAATCGCTTGATGTTTAGACAAACTAAACTACTCTTTGGGTTCACTGAAGGGTCCTGTTGCTTCATAAGAAAGGAGTTGAGGGTGGAAAGGACACGATAGGAAGTGTCAAAAGACTCACTTACTAGTCCTATCTGCTTCCTCCCTCCTTTCTAAATTGCCACTTTGCTGTTGTGACATTGAAGAAGCCACCCGATCAAGTCCCTTATCTTAACAATGTTAATAATAGCTAAATTAAAGGATAATACACATTATATAAAATAAATATATGTTATATGTATGTGTGATTTTATATATATATACATGTATATATATATACATATATATATATATATATAGAGAGAGAGAGAGAGAAGAGATGGATTGATAGAGAGGGAAGAAGAGAAAAAGAAAAGAAGGGAGAGAGAAAGAAAGGGAGGAAGAGAGGAAGAGGGGAAGAGAGATGGAGAGACAAAAAGAGATAGAGACAGAGAAAGAGACAGGGAGACAGAGACAGAAAGAGAAAAGGAGGGAGGGGGAGAGAGAAGAGAAGAAAAAGAAGAGGAAAAAGAAAGAAGAAGAAGGAGGAGGAGGAGGTATTAAGGTATTACAAGGAGGAGGTATTACAAGGTATTAAGACAGTGGAATTGATAGAGACAATAATTATCTAATTTAGCATGATTCAGTATAATTGATCTGATCCTACAAGGAGATGTTATGGGCCAGAACTTGAAACAAGGTGCTAAATGGAATGGAGGTGACAATGGTTAAATCTAATTTAGCATTGCTTTAATCCTACAACAAATAATGGTTTCCTAGTGATGTAATGATTGGTGTGTGCTCAGTGTACAGCATATAAGCAAGAAGCGTCCACAAGCCCACAGAAGCCCACAAGTCCACTCTTTTGGAGGCGGAGTCAGATTCATTCCAATTTCCACCTTGTGCTGGCTGGAGGTTTGGGAGGATGAGAAGCTGAAGCTGAAAGAGACAAAGGACTAGTGGCAAGAGCTCTCAGAACCAAGGAGAGAGAAAGGCCTCTAAGAAAGCTAACCGGGCTATTTTGAAGGAGACAATAAAGGATCTGGACTTTAATTCCTGGCTGAATTTGAGGTGATTATTGAACTGAACTGAAACTAAGGCTGCTCCCAGAAGCTCCCCAGAAACCTGCTCCCAAAGAAGATTACATTTTTTTAGAGAAGAATATTACAGAAGAGAAAAAAAAAGGAGGAAGCAGGCAAGGAAAAAGATTAAGAAGAAGAAGAAGAAAAGAAAGGAGGGAGAAAGAGAGACAGAAAGATGATTAATATTAGGTGACTGATAAATCCTTATTATAGTAAGTGATTAATAAATGCCACAAGTACCTCATATATATTAAGCATTTTATCATTATATTTTGAATATGATGGAAGGCATCAGAAGCAGTAGTTGGAGGTTTGTGCCCAGGCTGAGAGCTGCTTGCTTTCTGATTGCTAGAGCCTGGTTCAGCAGGCTAGGATGAGAGAGTGTGCTTTATATCTCAACACAGGGATTTGTTGTCTTGATCGCAAAGCCAAGGATAATAAGTGGCTCTTTAAAAGAATCACTTTTCTTCTGGGTGATTCAAATGTCTGGCTCTTAATTTTATGGAAAACCCATCCATCTTTTTCCATAGAACTCCAAGATTGTTGACTGGAAATACTCTTACCAAACTAATTTAAAAAAAACAAAACCTCAATCTAAAAAGAACCTAGTTCTTTCTTGTCAGCTGCTCAGTAATTCATATATCTTTCCCTAACCAGAAAGACTTTAAGAATGTGCATGTAACTAAGGCGTTGCCAGGGTGTATTTTGTAAACATACATTTAAAAAACCAAGAAGAAAACCAGGGCAGTTGCATCCCTCCTCCTTATCCCAGGATGAAATGAAACAGGAAAGGGGAGAGATTGTGTCCCTTTCTCCAATGTTTTTTCCTTGGAGCAAATTAGGAATTGCTTTGGCCAGCTCTTGACTATGTGAACAACATACATGGGGTTCAAGGACAAAACAAACATTATAAAGTATGAAAGAATAAATTTAGAGCAGAAACTCCATAGAGTGGATGAAGGGCTAACCTTGGAGGCAAAATGTTCCAAGTTCAAGGTCTGTCAGTGACATATAGTATCTGTGTGATAGTTCATAAGTGATTTGACCACTCAATGCCCCCAATACTCTCTAAGAGTATCACTTTAAGAGGGATTATGGGATTATCCCCGAATTCCTCCAAATGATACAATTGTACCATTGTAGTATGGTGGGAAAAGCCTCAGATATGGAGTTGGGGCATCTTTGCTTAAATCCCAGCTCTGCCACTTGTTACTTAAGAGATCTTGAGCAAATTATTTTATCTCTTAGGTCTCAGTTTCCTCATCTGTAAAATGAGGAATTAGAATAAGAGGCTTTTGAGGTTGCTTCTAGCTTTGGATCTATGAATCCATAGGTTCAGGACCCAAAAATCTTTCCTGAAACAACAAGGTTCACACTTCAATTGTTATGTCTTATAGGAAGCCTTCCCTGATTCCACTAGTTTTGAACTCTCTCCCTCTTCAAAATATATTTATTGTTCTTTAATCATTTATCATGTCCCATTCTTTATGACCCCATTTGGAATTTTCTTGGCAGAGATACTGGACTGGTTTGCCATTTCCTTCTCCAGCTCATTTTACAGATGAGGAAACTGAGGAAAATAGGGTCACATAGCTAGTAACTGTCTGAGGGCAGATTTGAACTCAAGATGGGTCTTTTTGATTGCAGGCCCAGTCCTCTATCCATTGGACCACTTGGCAATTCCATAAAATAACTTACCATATTTAAATGAGAGGAAGTCTGTTACAATGACTAGAAGACCAGTCTTTAAGTCAGGAAGACCTAGATTCAAACCTCACAGCTGAATCATGATGAATGTCATAGATTGTGCTTAAAACTGCTAACTCCAAATAAGGTTACAGAGATAGGATATGATTGATAGGATTCAATTATAACAAAATGCTTGTTGACTGACTTTGTGACCTGAATAAGTCATTGCTGGCTTTCAGAGACCAGCTAAACAACTCTGTATGATTTTGTGGTGAAGGTCTTGCCCACTTGCACTGGAAGTTCTGTACACTGAAGAAATTATAGATCTGAACCAAAAAAAGAGCAAAAATTTACCCAAAGAATACTTAGCTTAATAGATTGGTGATTAGAAGGGACTATAAAGGTCACCTAGCTTAACACTTTCCCCCTTTTTCATTTTACAAATAAGGAAACTGAGGCCCAATGAGTGAAAGTGACTTGCCTAACATCCTACTTATAAATGGCAGAGATGGGAATCAACCCAGGTGTTCTGACTTCCAACCCAACACCTGGCTCACTGTGTTGGAATTGTTCATATCCATGTGGTCCTAGGCAATTAGGGCCCTGGAAGTGCTAGATTTTTGGATAAGTAGTCTAAATAATATCATTTCCATTAAGTGAGAAGCAGAAATGAAATACTCTCCCTAGAGACCCAAAGCTAATATATTTTGGTGGATGGCCCTTTTTACTAGAAATGATAAATTTCCCAGAGTTTTTATAGTATCTGAGAATGGTATTTTAATATGAATCCTAACCAAGTTTTGAGGCAAGGAGAAAAAAGAACTAGAGATACATTCCCCAACCCAGAGCTAAATCTAGGGAAAAACTGAGGCATTTTCATGTACTGGAAGAGGTCAACAGCAAGAACAGAAGATAGTCTGAGTTGGGGAGGAAGGGTGAGGAATCAGTGCAAAGGACTGACTCACTACTGGGAGGGGGAAGGCAGTCGGCTCTCTTGAATAGGAAGTTTGGAAGGCTACCTCTGTCTTGTGAAAGGAAGAGTGCTCCCTATTATAAAGGTATCTGGAACAAAGCCTAGTTCACCTCACCCTAGTTTGAGCTCATTCGCAGCTTGGACCATTCTTCCTACCTGAAAGAGGGAGATAGAGAGAGAAAGAAAAGGGAAGAGGGAGCAAAGAGAAGGGATGCATAAAGTCAAATAGGAAGCCATGGATTGGTTTGTATCTTCTTGAAATTAAGGGAGTAAGAAGAAAATTATCGAAATCTTGACCCCAGATTCTCCCTCAGAAGTCTAACTCTTAGAAGTAACTTCTTTCTTCCCTTAACTATAACTGAACTTCATGAATTCTGATATTGCCTTTCTGTCCCTAAGAGAAAACCCCTGCTAAATGGGATTTTCTGTCTTAAGGGTATGTGGATATAGGGGATTACTTGATGTCTAAGGGAGGGAGTTTGGGGGAAGGGAAGGAGGAAAAAATTGGAACACAAGGTTTTCCAAGGGTGAATGTTGAAAACTATCTATGCATTTTGAAAATATAAAATAACCAAAAAAATTAATAAAAAGAAACAAAAAATAACAAACCAAAAGATAAAAAAAATTATCAAGGACTTAATTTAAGTCGCACACAAAAATAGAATTTTTTAAAAAGGGTATTTGGATATTAGTGGAGAGAAAGGGGCTTCCACTTCCCTTAAAGTCCAAACAGAAGAGGAATCAAGCTATGGGGCAAAGGGCTATAGTGAATTGTTGGCTGGACCTGGAGTCTGAAAGACATAGACCCTGACAGTCCAGCAGTGTGATTAAGGACAATAAGCTTTTTCTGGACATCAGTTTCCTCATCTGTAAAATAGGAGTAATAATTGATGGACTTGGATTCTTTTCAACAATGAGATGATTCAGGCCAGTGCCAAAGGTCTTGTGATGAGGAGAAGCATCTGCACCCAGAGAGAGCACTGTGGGGATTGAAGGTGGATCACAACATAGTATTTACACATTTTTTTGTTGTTGTGTGCTTGCTTTTTTCCCTTTATTTCTCATTTTTTCCGTTTTTGATCTGATTTTTCTTGTGTAGCATAATAGATGTGGAGATATGTGTAGAAGAAATACAGATGTTTAACATATATCAGATTGTTTGCTGGTCTAGGGAAAGGGAGGGTTTGCAGGAGTGAATGAAACTGTCTTTGTATGAATTTTGGAAACAAAAAGCTATTATTAAAAATTTGGAAGTAATAAGACTTTACTAGTTACCTCACAGTATTGTGAAGGTCAAATAAGATTATGTATGAATAAAGTGTTTGCAAACTTAGAATTGGTCTATAAATATCTATATCTATATAAATATCTATAAATAAGATAAAATAAAATAGAACAATGGAGAGCCTTGGGATTTCTTCATTTGGCTTGATAGTTTAGACCAATATTGGGAGGCGAAAGTGAAGAAGAATGTCAATTTCTGGCTTTTGCTTTGCAAAGTTTGAAAATTCAAATTATTTTTTGGAGATAAAGTAGTAAGGATGATATTCTTATTGGAGCTCTTTGCCCCCAACCCTCACCTGTAATTTCATCAATATAGGAAATGAGCTCTTGCCGCTGCTCTCCACTAGTTAAAATCAGCAATTCAACCATGACATCTAGTCTTAGAGATCTCCCTAGGCACTAAAAACTTAAGTAACTTTCCTATAGTCACACAACCCATCTATGTCACTGGCAGGATTTGAATTTAGGACTTCCTGATATATAAAACCTGACTCTCTCTACCACTATACCTTGCTGCCTCATTGTTACTTCTGTAGGATCCTGAGAGCGTAGATTTAAGGAAGGAATCTCAGAAGTCTAGTGGTGTTCAACCACTTCATTTTACAAATGAGAAAGCTGAGACATAAAGAGATCATATAAGTATTAAGTAAGAAGAGTTAGGATCTGAAACATCCAAATAATTTAATTAACTTTAATTTCAATTTTTAATTAAATTTTAAAATTAAAATAATTTATTTATATCTAACATATATATATATATATATATATATATATATATATATATAATAAAAATAATTAAATTAACTTGGTAAGATTTAATTAACAAAGTTTTGGAACAGGGTTGGAGTGAGACCAGAGAGCAGTGCAGAAAACAGCCCTTGGTCTTTTACATTTGCAGAAGATTTTTCCAGCTGCTTATATAGGATATCCCAAAATTCTTAGTGCAGATTGAAACTCTAGTATCTTAAAATTTCTCTGAATCTTTAAGGATACCTCGTATAAGTTGTCTTTCATAGAAGCTTTGAGGAACAAGGCTTAGACTCAATAAGACTTAGGACACAGAGCCGATGGTGGAGCCATATTGGAATTCAGGATTTTCTTTTCCTTAGAACTATAGAGACAAGACTTTGCCGATTTCCTTCCTCTGGATCTATGGAGAGCCCAGAGTGCATCAAATAAAAAACGTCAGTAAGAGAGGGAAGGGATTTGGGGTCCCTGTGGTAGAAGGGGGGAAAATGACTGAGGATGAGCCAAAGGTCAGCAAATCAATCCCTTGCCCCCACCAAGATCTATAAGTTTAGAGCCTTGTAAAGGTCAACACTGTCCCTTTAAAGTACCTCCAGGATTTACATCCTAAGTAACACTTGGTTTCCTCCTCAATAAACATGAAGATCCAATTAGTTTTCCCAATAATTCAAAGAGCTCCAAGAACGAGGGACTTTTTTTTCTTTTTTTTTTTTTTTCCGGTTGGGAGTTAGCTGAGCCGTAAAGTCTCTTGCTACATTATTCCAAGGATGAACTTTAATCCATATCTTATCTTCAGCTTGAAAATGAACATCCATCCCTTCTTTTCTTATCGTAATGTTTTTGCTTCTCCTTCCCCTCCTCTCCCTCCTTCCCCCTCCTTTGAAGCTTTGGCCATATTCTTTTTTGGCAATTTGAAGGAGTCCTTCAAGCTTACTTCTTTGCTACACTCAGTTACCTTAAGAATTTTTCCTTCTGACACAAATCCAGAAGACTTTTTTTATTGAAAAAAAATTTTTTTAAGATCTCTCAAGGCCTAACGCAGCTGGGGCTTGTCATCTCTGGATACAGAGAACACCTATTTATTTACAAAGCCAAAGAACGGATCGATCCATATTTCTCTTTGGATTCTTGGCAGAGAATTTCAGAGAGGTATTAACCCCATTTTCAGTGGCTGGATGGCTATTTCCCACTGTCTCCTCTAAAATTGATGAATCCCCATCTTTCCTCACTCTTACTCATAAGATTATAGATATAGAAGGAGTCTAAACCCCTTATTTTCAGCCAGTCAATAAGCATTTGTTAAGTTCCTGAAATGGGACAGTTGATGGTACTATGGACAAAGTACAGGACCTGGAATTTGATAGACTCATCTTCCTGAGTTCAAATCTGGTTTCAGACACTAGTTTACTAGCTGAGTGACCCTTGGTAAGTCACTTCACCCTGTTTCCCTCAGTTTCCTCATCTCTAAAATGAGCTGGAGAAGGAAATGGCAAACCACTCCAGTGTCTTTGTCAAGAAGAGTCAGTTATTGCTTGAAAGACTGAACCACAACAATAAAATGAGATAATATTTATAAAAATTGCTTAACATAATACCTGGCACTTAGTACATATATAAATGTCACTCATTCTCTCTACTCTCCACTATATGCCAAGCCCTGGGAATACAGAGAAAATTAAAAGACAAACCCTTGAGGAGCTTGTGATTTAATGAAGAAACTGAGGCACAAGGAGAATGAGTGATTTGTCCAGAGCCATAGAGCTGTTAAGTGTCTGAGGTGGACGAGGTGAGGGCAGAGAAGAGATAGAAGCTAGTTTTCACTGTTGCCCCTGACATTTGCCAGTTGACACATACCATTTAACTCCAGGTTCACATGCAGTGGAGACAGAAATATCTGTTGCATTCATACTGGTGATAGTGAAAATGAGTTGTTCTTTTAATCAGTCAGGATGGAACTGGTAAAACATCCCTCTGTGAGCTCATGCGAAAAAGCCTTCTTGGGAAACCCAGAAGAAGGAGCTCAAGTAAAGTAAAGTAAGTTTTAAAATACAGAATATCAATCTTTAATTAAGATGCCAAAGGTAGCAAAAATCAATGTTGGAGAAACCATATCACACTGACTCATTGTTGGTGGAGTTGCAATTGATCCAACCATTGTACAAAGTAATTTAGAACTGTGCTTTAAAACAGAAAGGGGAGAAATGACAGCTAAAATTTCTGCATCTTTTGGCCCATAAATCTACCTCAAGGAATTCAGAGACAAAAAGAAAAGTCCCATATACAATAAATATTTGTATGTGTGTATGTATTAAAATGTATTTATAAAATGTGTGTATGAAAATGTATGTATTTAAATATATATATATGAAATATGTGTATAAAAATGTGTGTGTATAGTGTGTGTGTGTGTGTGTGTGTGTGTGTGTGTGTGTGTAACATACTAGGAGATGCAATAGGTAGAACACAGGTTCTGGAGTCAGAAAGCCTGAGTTCAAATCCGCCCTCGGACACTTACAAGGTTCCTAACTCTGGACAAGACATTTAACCTTGCCTGTCCCAATTTTCTCATCTGTAATATGGGGGCTAATAACATAATAAATTGATTAATAATCAATGTCACATGACTGTTACAAGGATCAAATGAGATAACAAATGTAAAGTCCTTTACAAACCTTTGCTCACTCTGTAATTACCAACTGTAAATATTCTGTGACCATCTTCTACTAACTACTTCTGGCTTAAGGTTATGCAGAGGGTTTCTTAGCAGGCAGGAGGCCTCAGTTTCCTTCTCTGTAAAATGTGGTGTTTGGATTAAATGGCCTCTAAAGTCTTTTCCAGTTCTACACCTATAAGTTTATGGTCTTTTCTAATATAGAATTTATAACTTGCAAAACTTCTCAGAAAGTTAGTTATAAACTAGTACATTATGTAAGTCAGGACAACCAGTTAGTCTCTTTGGGATTCAGTTTCCTCATTGGTCAAAGGAGGCAGGTGTGGACTTGTGGTTTCTTGGTGTAGGGAGCTTTCCATATAGAAACTCCCTCCATAGCCATATAGAAACTCCCTCCATAGCCTGAAACCCAAGGTCATTCAGCAAGTATGTCTTAGGGTCTTCTCTCCACCCTGCCATGCTTCTCTTCTGAGATTCCATGCTAGGATGCGAGGACAAAAATCAAAGACTGATCTCAAGGGACTTAGATGCTCCTGGGGCAACACAAAAGAAATTTGAGAAGGGAGAGAGGATTACCAATTACCATCTAACTTGGCTAAGCCTCCAGAGATTGGTGTGGGTTCCTCTCTGGGTCTTGACTTGAAATCTTTCCAGCTCAGTAGCATTTGCCAGAGTTTGTTGAGGTCCTAGGTCACTAGGAGACCTAAAAATGGAATGCACAGTCCAAGGTTAAATTCTCACATTTTTGACTGTCAGCATTGTGCTACTGGGACAAGAACTTTGGATTTGAAGTCAAAAGAGATGGATTCAGTTCCTGCTTCTGACACTCAGGACCTGTGTGAACAGTAGGGATCTCTCTGGACTTCAACTTCCCTGACTTTGAAAAAAGAAACATTGGTCTGGAAGATCTCCAAGGTTCTTTCCAACCTTCGCCTAGGATCACGTGAATGGGAACGTTAATTTGGACTAAGTGATCTGGGCATCTTCTTGGCCTGAATGGAGATTTCTTAGTTAAACCAGATTTAGCTTCCATATTGCCACTCTAATTTGAAGTTTCTAAATGGTTAAATTTTTTCCCAATTAATTGCCTAATGTTTGGGACTTGTAATTGAAGCTCAAAGGCTATTTTAGATATTCTCACACTCAATAAATTGGGATTAGTATCAGAGAAGTTTTTTTGGCTTCTTTGGGGCAGGAGTACTTAGTCCAAGAAGGTCCCTCAAGAGAATAGAAAAATGGTTGAGCAAGAGAGTCCAGGAACAATCTTCTCTCCCCCCCCTTTCTTTTTCTCTCCTTTTCTCCCCCTCTTTTTCTTTGTCGCACTCTGGTTCCCTCTTACTTTCTCTTCTCTATCTTTATTTCTGTTTTTTGTCTTTGTTTCTCCCTGTATGTCTCCCTCCCTGATTTCTCCTCTCTTTCTTTCTCTCTCTTCTTTTCTATCTCTCGATTAGTCTCTGTCTTCTCTTTCTCCTTTTCTCTTTATTTTCTCTGCCTTTATTTCTCTGTTTCTCTTTCTTTTTATTTCTTCCTGTATGTCTCCCTTCCTGCTCTTTCCTTTCTCTCTTTCTCTCTCTCTCTGTCTTTCTCTCATTACTCTCTCTCTCTTTCATTTCTCTCTCTCTCGCTTTCTCTCTCTCTCTCTCTCTCTCCCTCTCTCTCTCTCTCTCTCTTTCTGACACACACATACTCATCACTCACATACATAAGCACTATGTTTTTAGCTGGAAACATTTCAAACTAGTCCATTTCTTTTCTGTTTTCTTACCTTAAAAAATGACATGAGCAAATTTCACTGTGTTGGAAGCAAAATCTGTTACAAAACAAGGCCAGATTAGAGAAATGTGCCAAATTAATCTGCTGTTAGAAAAGAAAACACTCAAAGCCAGTGAGGAAGCAATTGGCCATTTTTCTAGGCAGTTCTAAAGGGGTGTTAACATTTCTACCATATTATGCTTAACAGCCAACAGCATTTTGTAACGGAAGGAGTGTTCAACTGGTAGATTGAAAGTCAAAAGACCTGGATTCTAGTCTTAACTCTGCCATTTGTTTACTAAGTGGCTTGGACAATTCAATCACCTCTCTTGGTCTTAATGTTCTCATTTATAAAATGAGAAAATTGGATCAAATCATCTTTCAAGTTCTTTTCAACTCCTGAAGTTATTTTTGTTCTATATGAATGCATTAATGTATGATAGGAACTAGGACAAAGGTGGCCAGCTCAACTTTGCCCCTTTCAGTATTACTAAGCAAAGTTTCTTGTTAATTTATAAAAACCCAGTGCTAGTGGTCTAGAGTGTGAAGGAAGTTTAAAGGAATTTTATCATTCCCCTATTCAAATAACAAGCAGGCTAAAAGGAGTAGTCAATGAGACAGAATTCACAGCAATAAAAAGAAGGAATGCAGCCTAAAGGCTTTACTGACTGGTGAATTATAGCTATAGGTCTGAATCACAAAAGAGCTGACATAGCCCTGAGACCATGAAATAGACCAACAAAAGAACTATGGATCTTTCCGGTATGAGAAGAGGCACAAAATATCTAGTTTAGCAGTGAACTCTCTCTTGTCCTTCTCTCTCTCTCTCTCTCTCTCTCTCTCTCTCTCTCTCTCTCTCTCTCTCTCTCTCTCTCTGTCTCTCTCTATCTCTCTTTGTGTCTCTCTGTCTCTGTCTCTCTTTCTGTCTTTCTGTCTGTGTCTCTGTGTCTCTCTGTATTTCTTTGTCTCTCTCTTTCTGTCTCTTTGTCTCTGTGTGTGTGTCTCTCATATATACACACACTCAATCATACAGACACACACAAAACAGCTCAGAAGATGGCATAAAATAGATCAGTAGATGACATCCCCATCTCTATCAGGAAGTGAAAAGCTGCAGCCTCTGAGGCAGAGAGGGTTCCAATTCAAAAAGAGGCTTAGAGGCTTGAATTTTCCTGGTCATGCAGGTTCCCTACTTGCAGTGGTATGGTGATAAAGGATTAAGAACATTTATATATAACAACATGGAGCAAAAATGAACTTTAAAGTTTAATTTGTATTATTAACATTTTCTCTATCACTTTCTTAAGTCTAGATAACCAAGCCCTGATGTGTAAGATTTGCAGATTGCTGAGATGGAAATGTTTACACTGAAAATGGAATGATTGGCTCTCAAGTCATTTTGAGATGGCTCTAGCATATTCTTGCCTATATAAACTCCCACAGGTGATGTGGAGATCTGTGGTAGAATGGGCTTCTATATATACGGGAGTTTTTGTTGCCCTTAACTTTGCTATGTTCTATAATTAAATGCCTTATGAAT
>NC_133622.1:221577033-221582033 GCF_048593235.1 Sminthopsis crassicaudata | reverse complement strand
TTATGCATATTTATATATGTGTGTGTATCTATACATAAATACACATACTTCAAATATACATATAATTAAAGTATGTATATATATACATATGCCATATCTATATAATAGATAAAAAATTAAACATTTACTAATAATAAATCCTAAAGAAATTCATTATAGGTATACCTGTATATCTGGATCAGGAGCAATTTCTTGGGCAAAAAGAGGTCATGAGTGGAAAAGGTTTAAGAAGCCCTAATCTAGTCCAATCCTTTTATTTTGCAGATGGGGAAACTGAGGCCTAGGGAAGTGTGACTTGTGAAAGGCTACACAATTAGCCTCAGAAGTGGGGTTTGAACTAGGTCTTTAATTTCCTTTCCTAACCTATATGTTCTGCAGTTTATCTTTCGTTCTGCTATCTAAAGTGAGAGAGTGAGGCTTTGTGCTGTGGAGGATCAACTCTGCCCTTCCCTCCCCTCTCACCCTGTTGGGTGAAGTACTTTCCTGCTCACAAGGGCACCTGCAGGACCTTGGATCAGGCCTGAGAATTGTGGCCCTGAGCCATCCGCAGCCCCAACGAACGGCTTTTCTGGAGCCACATTTTGATGAGGAGTGCATCCGGGGCTCTCCCTAGAGGAGCATAGGGCCCACTGGCTGCATAAACCCTCTCACCCTTTAGCACTTGAGAGCTTGGCTGTATTTGTGAGTTCTCCAAGGTTTTGGGTGGGAGCTGGCCATGAAAGATAGGCTGTTTATGTTGGATCGCAGACATGGGGAATAATGAATGGAATAATGTCCAGCTGATGTCCACAGCCTTTCCCTGCAGGATGCTGGCTTGCTTTGGACCTCTCAGCTATCCTAACATGAAGTTAGTCTCTGCTATTGCATCCAGGGCCATCTCTCATCATCTTGATCTATATTTTTCCATTGGTCCAAGATGGCTCCAGGGCAGTCAAACTGAGACCAGCTGAAGACCTTGGCTTAAAAAGCCCAACATCTCCCATTTCATCCAGGACCATCTCCTGTCATCCTGATCTATACTTTGCAACTGGACCCAGATTTCTCTGGAAGAGAAAATGGGGTCGGTGACCTTTCATGGCCCCCTTACTTAAATCCAATTCACTTGCATGTCACGGTATCACCTCCCAGATGCCATGGCTCTCTTCAGGAAAGAAGGTCAAACAATGACAACCCAGAAATAACTTTGATTTTTTTTTTTTTTTTGATTTTTGAGATAGTATGGTAGAGGGCTGGAGAATTGGTCTTGAACTCATGCCTCCAACATAAAGGGAGAACTCTGAACTTCTCAACTTTCTGGACTGTTCTTTAAGACTAAGTTGCCCTTGGGGCAGCTAGGTGGCGCAGTGGATAGAGCACCAGCCTTGAACTCAGGAGGACCCGAGTTCAAATCTGATCTCAGACACTTAACACTTCCTAGCTGTGTGACCCTGGGCAAGTCACTTAACCCCAGCCTCAAAAAACAAAAACAAAAACAAAACAAAACAACAACAACAAAAAGACTAAGTTGCTCTCAAAGTGCTGACCTGAATGAGTAGCCAGAGTTTGTTTCCTTGGGAAACAGTGCCAGTGAAACCACAGATTCAGTCCCTGTTCCTCTGCTTCTTAGTATAGATCTTATAGTTACTAGAAGAGGAAACAAAGACTTCTGAGGTAGAACAACTTTCTTAAGCTTAAGTATCTAGAACAGAGACTACAACTCCAGTCTATTGGAAGCTTCCTAACTTTTATCCCTTTCTTTTCTGGATTTTTGCGGTTTGTCCATTGCTGTGGGTTCATATTCACGTTTTTTATCCCACAACAAAGAGAGATCATGACACTGCGCCTCAGTGAAAGGTACTGGGATTCTTCAATTTTGCCTTCTGAATCCAATCTGGGAATTTAATCCTTAATCTTCTAATGGATTAGAAACCATCCTATCTAATGCCCTCATTTAACAGATGGGGAAACTGAGGCCGAGGGAAGTGAAGTGACTTCCTAAGGTCACACAGGTAATAAGAGTCAGAGATTTCCTTTGATTCTAGAGTCAAACTCTTTTCATCACACTATATTTTAAGAAAATAGCAAAGGAAGATGATAGTGGGATGATAACCAGAAAAAAAGGGAAAAATTCCCCCCAAAGTGGCATGCTTATTTAAATGAGTTACTGATTAAAGCAAGATAATAGTAATACTTATTTGCTTTGGGGTAGATATTTTCCAACGGCATGCAACCGAAAAGCTTCAATTCTCTGAAGTGAAGCAAAATGAGGGAATGAACAAAAATGAAATACAAACCATTGTCATTGTTTCTTACATTTCAGAATTGTGTTATTCTTTTGGTGATATTTATTCTTAAGTATTCTGGGTCTCTTCTTTCCCTCTATCTTGCTGCTCTTACCTTACTGTGGTAATATGTGGATACTTTGTAGAATTTATAAATTGTTTTCTGACCATTTTCTGAATACATTGTTCTAAATTATTGTAAACACCCATTTGTTTGAATATTCCTTTGTGAATATAATTTTCAGTTGTCTATAATTTTTACTGCAATTAATTAATAGATTATATTTTTAGTAGCAGGGGGGAAAAAAAGAAAAGCTTCAATTCTCACCTCTGAAAGAGAAATAGTGGTTAATGTGGCCAAACTCTGCCCTCTGGTGGCAAATTGAAGCAGTTCCTTCAAATTTCACTTTGTCTCTTACAAGGACATCAGTTCTATTTACTCATCATAGAGGTATCTAACCTTAAGGAATCTAATAGTGAGGAAAGATCTCAGAAGATCACTGATCCATTCAGGACTTGGCCAACAATCCCTATAAGCTCTCTTGTGAAAAGGGGAAAAGGGAAGGCAAGGAGTGTACTAGTTTTAACCACCAGATCTGGGGGGAGAGGGGGAAGTATACAGCACACATTTAAATTTAATCTGTATTATTAACATTTTATCAGTCAGTTTCTTCAGTCTAGACAATCAACTTAATAAATCAAGTCCTGATTTGGAGCATTTCTGAGGTGTAAATGCTCACACTGACAAATTTAACAATTGGCTCTCCCAGAGAAGGTTCTTCCTGTGCTCCTCTTGTAGGATTGTGGGAAGCAGAACATCACAGTCTGTTCCACTTTTGGACAGCTTTTATTATTTAGAAGTTTTTTCTGACTCCAAGCCCAAATCTGCCTTTTTGGAACTGGAACTCATCGAGTTCTGCCTCTGGGACCAATCAGAGCCAATCAAATCTGTCTTTCACATCCTGGGACCCTTGAAGATGACTAACCTGTACCTGCTAAGCCTTCTCTCCTCAAGGTTAAATGCTTTTGGCCACTTGCCATGATCTTAAGGCCCTTCAATTACTTCAATAACTGTTTTCTGAGGTCTGGAAGATCTATAGCTTAGTCAAGACCATGTTAGCTTTCTTTTCTGGCAAATCACATTGCAAGCCATAGCAAAGAGATATTCCTGTTTCTCCTTCCAGAGGCAGGAAGGTCGATTGCCTCTCTGCTTTCTCTAGTCTTCTCAATCACTATCCCCTTTTTTCTTCTCTTCAAAAGACTATCCTCTTTTTTTCTCTTCTCTTCTACTCTGCCATTCTGGTGACTCATGATGGAACTAGAATCACAGGTCAGCTTTTTACACATCGCCTTTGGAAGAAGATAAAAGAGCTTTAAACAGGTATGAACCAACTTCCTTATTTTAGAATAGAGAAAGCTGAGTCCCACTGAAGTCCAGTGGCTGGTAATGCCAGAGACTTGAACTTATGTCTTCCTGACTCCAAATCCAGAATGCAGAATAATGTAATTCTAAATCTGGAAAAAATCTAGGAGATCATCTAGCCCAGGGCTTCTTAAACTTTTCCTACTTGTGATCCTTGTGCCCAAGAAATTTTTACATGACCCTAGGTATATAAATTAGGTAGGCATATAAAATATTTGCTAATAATAAATCACAATTTTTCAACACCCAGATTCAATTATGAGATCCCATATGGGGTCATGAACCACACTTTAAGAAGCTGGAATCTAGCTGATCCTCTTATTTCATTTAGCAAGGACTAAACCTCTGATTGTCTGACTACTATTCCCCAACTCTTGAAGTCTGGATAGACACATGTTGGTTATATTATAGGCAAATATAGCTTGGACCAAAGTGCTTCCAATAGGAGATTTCTGTGAAATTGTGACTTACTTATGTCATTCAACAACTAAGTTTCAAGTCAAGATTTGAACTGAAATATCCCAATTCCCCATCTAATATTCTTCCCACCAACTTATGCTGCCCCTTGAACAGTATTTTTTAAAATCTAAGATGGATTCTCTAATGCTGTTTTCAGATAGTTTTTTTCCTTCTTCTAAAAAATAATTTTTTGGAGTGAGGTGTTAATTATGTTGCATAGTTCATTTTGTCAATCTTTTTGCCTATTTATGAAACACTGTTTTTCACCACCTATCCAGACAAGGACAAGGTAGGTTAGTTTGGAAATGCAGCCTGTAGCCCAATTGTGAAGCTCTTTTAAAGCCAAACAGGTGTTTGTGTTTTGTCTTGAAGAAACTAAAGCTCAACAAAGTTCAGTGATTAGTCCATGGTCACACAGCAAGAAGCAGAGGAGATAGGATTTAAATCCCAACTGTCTCCTGACTCCTAATATTCTTGTTCTCTGCAGGATTCAGCGTATAATCCTAACTTATAATGTGAACTGCCATGTCAGTTTTTATAGGTAAATATTAAGTGTAAAGGAAGTTGAAGGTAAGTTGTTGGTGCAGCCAAAGTTTCCAGCTAAATATGGAGAGATTTTTTAATGCTGCTGTTTAGATGTGACTCCTGATTGGTGGAGAGAATGTTGATGTAAGTCTGTGTGCCTATGTGAGGATAGAGTTAGTGTGAGGGCTTTGGGTAGGAGAAAGGGAACATATGTGATGTCCTCTCTTCACTCTTCAGGATTGATCTCAGTCATGGGGTGCATAAGAGAAAAAGAAAGAGAGAGGGAGAGAAGGAAGAGTAGAGAGAGGAAAAGAGAAAGAGAGAGAGAGGGG
>NC_133622.1:221492033-221574533 GCF_048593235.1 Sminthopsis crassicaudata | reverse complement strand
TCTTGAAGTCCTTTCCATCTTCTGCATTTCCTGTGGGATGAAATAAAGACTTCCCTATGTATGTATGCTTTTATTACCTTGCCTGCTTGTTCAGGATTTGGGGTTCAGTTATTAATATTTATGGAAACTTAGACATGAACTATATACAAGCTATATTTAGAGGTTTTCCAGAGTCAGCTCTGAGTAAAGATATATGGAATCAAATAGATATTGATCTTTTAGGGCAGCTCTTGGAACTGAATCTGTTCTGTGTCAACCCAGAGATCTGTGGGCCATAGCTTTTTAAATGAGGCTTACTATGGTATCCAGAAACAGAACTCTGTGACTCTGTGTATGTTTGTGTGTATACATATACATATATATGTATACACACATACATACACACATTTGTGTATATATACATGCACGCATAGATGTATATATACATATATATATGCACACATATATGTATATATTAAATATAACTCAAGCCTCTTAAGGTCAGGGACTCTTTTCCTTCATGTTTTAATATCTCCAGTGCTTAGGAGAGTACTTCACACATAGTAGAGTCTTAAATGTTTGTGGCAATGGATCAAACTAATTTTTGCTCTAAATATAAGGAAACGTTCCTCCTTAAAACTCCTGACTTCTCATAGTAGAGCTCATAGGCTAAAAGGTGGGAATGAGTACAAGGGCCTTTCAGTGTCTGTGCTATTAATTAATATGCTTGAACTGGTTCAGGCCTCTCAGGAATCATAAGTCAAAACCGATTGGAAGTGAGATTACAGCAATATCGTGTTTCAAGCCATATCCGACTCTATTTTTGTACTTTATCACTTTTTAGCCATTTAAATTACGTTCATTTTAATAGAATCTATGTTTTAACATCAGCAGACAGGTTGCATGTTTAATGTCCAGTTGGGTTTTTATGGGTAATTGAGCACATATGTACTAAACTAACCCCAATGCTCAGAACTGAAGGCTTTTATTTAAACAAATGGCCTTTTCCCCCTTCTCCCTACAGACAGCTTAGTTTCATCCGCTTGTTTTTTTTTTTTAACAAGCCATTATTTAATACAAACAAAACATGTTTCTCTCTTCCTTCCTTCCTTCCTTTTTTTTTTTTTAAACAAATGTATATTTCTTCCACAAACTTAATAGGAATTTACAGAAATCAGGGCTTTTTAATTGAAGCTGAGGAAGTTGGGGTACCAATGCTGAAGTCCTGCTCTGAAGCTCAGAAGATGAGGTTCTCTAATGGAATAATGCCATATGGAACCCCTCCAAGACTTGATGGACACAAATGAGTGAAGGCTTTTTTGGATCAGGGTCCAACATTTCAAGAAAAGGAAGTTAGGATAGTTTTAAGAGTAACTAAGTATACTGGAAAAGAGTTGTTGACACTACAGGAAATGATTGGAAATTAAATTTGAGAAACATGTCTTAAGTGGGTACTATATGCCAAGTATTATCTTAGTTATTGAGGATACAAAGATAAGAAAAAGAAACAGGTTCCCTTCTTTCTTCCTAAAGTTGTTTCCAGGTATGGGCAGGTATGGATGATCCATTTCTAGAGTCGTTTTAATTTGCTTTTCTCTAATGATACAGATTTAGAGAAAAATTTCAAATGATTGTAAGGTAATTATGATTTTTTCATCTGAAAACTGACTTTCTATCACAGCCATTTGTCAAATGAGAAATGACTTACATTCTTGTAAATTTGGCTCAGTTCCCTGGATATTTGAGAAATGAGACCTATACGAGAAATTTGCTATAAAATATTTTCCCTAATCATCTATTTTCCTTCTAATTTTGGTTACATTGATTTTGTTTGTGTAAACCCTTTTAATTTAATGTTATCAAAATTATTCATTTTACTTCTTATGATCCTTTCTATTCCTTGTTTGGCCATAAATCTGACAGGTAAAATTTTTTCATAATCTTCTAATATTATTATGATACAATCACTCATGTGTAAATCAAATTGGGATAATTCTAATAACTATTAGCACCAAAATGAGTCAACACATAAAATGCTTGGCAAACTTAAAGTGCTATAAAAATGACTCTATTACTAGTGAATGTTGTATAAATGTCAGCTACTTTTGTCATGGAACTCATGAGAGCAGATTCTGTTGGATATGGAAGGTCAAATACCCCTACTTTTCCATGGAATGTGAACAAAAAGGTCAAGAATCCAAGTCAGGTCTGCAAGGTCATTCCAAAGGAAGATCTTCTTGATTGTTCTAATCAGTAACAAAATGGCCTGACATCCTCCTGGGTCCATCATAAATATCTGCTACAGCAAGTTGTAGTTCATCAATGCCTTGACATGGCTTGTTTCCTCCAAATGGATTGTTGCTCACTGGCATTTCTGACACCTAGATTGGATATATATCTTGTTTTTATTTTTGAAGACTAACTTCATTGAGTTCAATTACCTTCAAGCAATTCGTCAGGCATAAAGGATTTCATAGACTCTTAAGAAATCCCTGAATTGGATTATTAAAGACAGCAACAAATAATACACACACACACACACACACACACACACACACACACACAAATTCATCTCCAACATATATTATGTTCTAATAGAAAGGGATTGATACCTAGGAGGCAAAAAGCCTGGGATTCTATGCCAGCTTTATCCCTCACTATCTAGGAGACAATAAGCAAGTCAATTACCACAAAAGGGACCAACATCCCTTCCCTCCCTCACCTCACAGAATAATTGTTGGATTGGATCTGAGCTATCATTTGCAGGATACTCCTGATAAGGAAACTCTCCATCAAGGCAGGTTATCATCTTCTTTGCAACTTAATGTCTTGAAGAATTGTTGGGGGGGGGGGCACTGAGTGTGATCTTCCAGAGTCCCAAAGCCAGTAAGAGACAGCATTTGAAACCAGATTTTTCTGACTCCAACGCTTGTTCTTTATTATTAGAAGTGGCACAATGGATACAGCATTGGACCTGGAGTCTAGAAAAACTGAGTTCCAATTGAACCTTAGCTGTATAACTTTGGCCAAATCATTTTGTCTTTGCCTCAGTTTCCTCAACTGTAAAATGGGCTCCCTAATAATAGTCCCTACTTCCCAGGGTTGTGAAACTCAAATGGGATAATATTTATAAAAAGCACCTGGCATATATTAAGTGCTGGATATTTATTCTCTCCCTCTTTAATCACTCTACTAAGCTGCCTTGGGATAATTAGGAAGGACAAGCAATGAGATAATTTGTATACAAATACTTTGAAAAGTTTAACATGCTATTGTTTGTCTGCTTACAATGTTTGTTCAGT
The DNA here is from genome assembly GCF_048593235.1 of Sminthopsis crassicaudata. Classification (NCBI taxonomy): domain Eukaryota; kingdom Metazoa; phylum Chordata; class Mammalia; order Dasyuromorphia; family Dasyuridae; genus Sminthopsis; species Sminthopsis crassicaudata. Next base: position 221,571,252 of record NC_133622.1, on the reverse strand, counting down.
TATTAACCCATTATAATAGCCGACATTTGTTTGGTGTTTTAAGATTTGCAAAGCATTTTGCACCCATTCTATCACATAGGTGCCATAGTAGCCTTGTGAGAGGGACATTATTAGTTCCATTTTACTGATGAGGAAATTGAGGCTCAGGAAGATATTGACTGCTCCACTGTCACACAGCTAGTAGGGGCAAGAGACAGAATTTCGACCCAAGTCTTTCCTGAGCCTGAGTATTGCACTCCCTCCTATTTGTTCTTTTGTGAATAATTATTATCACCAGGAAATCAACAAGGGGACTTCTCTATGATAATAATTATTCATGAATGAACAAATCAAAAACGAGCGAAAAAAGCATTTTGTGATCACTTACTAAATGCAAAACATGGTGCTGGGTGCTGGGAATACGAATAAAAATACAAGATAGTCCCTGCTCATAGGGAGCTCACATTCTAATGAAGGAGAAGAGAATAGGAGAGCAAAGTTCTAAGTCTGACGCAATGGCCCCATGCTCCTTAGCGTACAGTGCCAAAGTAGATGGGAAAGTATCTTCTGAACCATGATTTCTCCTAATAAAACCATATGGAAATGTTTGATAATGCCAAAGATGGCGCCTGACAGTGAGAACTTTCTCTTCTGGGCTTTCAGTATCCCATGGCTTCAAAGAGATGGGAAATAAAATTAAGTCAATATTGGTAATTAAGCTCTTAGGGTATGTAGGCACCTTGCTAAGCCGGAGGGAAGGGGGGTGGGGGGAGGAAGGGAAGACGAATGTAAGAAGAGAAAATACAGCCCCTGCTCTCAAGGAGCTTGCATGTTCTTGAGGAAAGGCAACATATGAAAGTCTGCTGGAAAGGGGTGGTGATGGGAAACAGGCACACGTGGAAGGATGCTAGAGAAAGTTCAGAGAGTCAGGACAGGAGCCTGGAGAAACAGGAGGGCAGAGTTGACCGGGTGCTCTCCTTAAGATGGAGAGTTTGCATCTGTCTACCTCAATTTCTTCATCTGTAAAATGGAGATGGGCAGCTAGGTATCCAAGTGGATTGCGCACCTAGCCTGGAGGCAGGAAGACATCCTCCTCAGTTCAAAATCCTGTCTCTACCTCAGTTTCCTCATCCACAAAATGGGAGGTGTCCAAGTGGATTGTGCACCTAGCCTAGAGGAGGGAAGACATCCTTCTCAATTCAGAATCCAGCCTCGGATCCTTACTAGCTGTGTAACCGGGCGGATCCCTCCACCTCTGTCTGCCCGTAAAATAGAGAGGCTTCCCAAGACTGGGCGCTGATCACTTAGGCTTCCCGTTTGTAAAGTGCTTTGCAAACCTTAAAGTGCTACGTAAAGGCGAGGATTGCGTTGCCGTGTCTGTGTGCGTGGGGATCTCTGTGTGTGGAGACACACGCATCGACAGGCCCCACGGGATGCTCACGTGTCCATCTGCGTGGCTGGCCAGGTGACCGGTACGCGAAGGGTCCGGGCCCGAGAACGCCGGGAATCTAACTTTAATGAGGCAGCTGGGGTCGGGAGGGGGCGGGGCAGGGGGAAGGGACGGCCGACACTGCACTTCCCGGCAATAAACCGCACGGACAGAGGGAAACGAGCGCGCGCGAACCGAGGGCCGGGGATCCCGAGGGCCGGGGATCCGGAGAGCCGGGCTCCTGAGGCAGGCCGGCGGCTGGGCCGGGCTGGCCCTCAGAGAGGCTGCTCTTCTCTGTGCTGCGCCGACGTCTCGTGAGCGGCCGGCTCTGGCCTGGCGCTCGGAGGCGCGGGTCCCGGCCCGAGAAGTCTGGCCCCGGGACGGCGTCGCCATCGATCTCGGCCACGTCCGAGACTCGCTTTCTTACCTGCCCTTTATCCCCGGCTTCCTGCGCTGGGGAAGATCTGCTCTCTTTCCGGCGCTCTTTAATTCTAGAAACATTTGCTTTCATAACAACGGCTGACATTCACATCGCCTCCGACGGATATTTCTCAGAGCCTGTACAGGCCCATTTTACAGATGAGAAATGGAGGCTCCAAGAAGTTACGAGAGTTGTCCGTGCTCACATTTTGTCCTCCCCACATTCAGTATTTATTAATTGCCTGTCATAATAAGAATGAGTCCCTATAGAGGTAGCCGGGTGGTTCCGTGGAAAGTCCGGAAGCCCTGGTTTCAAATCCAACGGCGGACACGGTCAAGCTATGGGACCCTAGGGGAGGTATTTCACTTCCTAATCTAGATATTTTAAAGATATAATCCAGGGACAGCGAGGTGGTACAGTGGGTAGAGCACCAGCCCTCAAGTCAGGAGGACCTGAGTTCAAATTTGACCTCAGACACTTCTAGCTGTGTGACCCTGGGCAAGTCACTCAATCCCAATTGTCTCAGCACAAAAAATAAATAAATTATATATATAAAATCTAGATAAGATTAATATAGTTTATAAATAAATGATTTAACATATTCATTATATATCTACATAGAATTATAGGTTATATATTATATTGTTAATATAAAAACTATATGATATATTCCACATTTAATATATGTTACATATTATATAGTTATACAATATATTAAATGCCTATCTATTAATATAATATATAGTTATACAACATATTAAATATCTATTTATTAATATAGTATATTATATAGTTATACAAGATATTAAATGCCTATTTATTAATATAATATATAGTTATACAACATATTAAATATCTAGTTATTAATATAATATATTATATAGTTATACAATATATTACATGCCTATTTAGTAATATAATATATAGTTATACAACATATTAAATATCTATTTATTAACATAGTATATTATATAGTTATACAATATATTAAATACCTAGTTAGTAATATATTATATTATATAGTTATACAAAATATTAAATATCTAGTTATTAATATAATATATTATATAGTTATGCAATATATTAAATATCTAGTTATAAAAATATTAAATGTGGCATATATCATATAATATAGTTCATATATACATTCTATGATACATACCACATGGATTTACTATATAAATATGTAATACAACAACACATTATATAGTTTATATGCACACTGTATGATACATACATGTAATATATTATATAACTAGATAATGCAGTATACATTATGTAATTTATACATAAACTATATGATATATATCACGTGTAACGTATAACTATACATTAAATAGTTAATGTATAGACTATATGGTGTAATAAATAGCTATGCTTTATATAGTTTATGTATAAACTATAGGGTATATGCATGTGTATCTTATATAATGATACATCATATAATTTACATACAAACTGTAATATACAACAGATATTATATTTAGCTATGTTTAATAAAATTGTATAACATAACTATACAGTATATAATTTATATACAGGTAATATAATATTATATACAACATGTTACATAACTATGTAAAACATTATGTACTGCATGTGTAAAGTATGCAATATACAGCACATTATATCACTATAAAACCATACATTATATAATTTGGAATAAGCTATATAATATAGCATATAAATTATACATTATATGTTTAATATAGCTTATCTTCGTAATCTATAAAATGGGGATAATCAATCAATAAACATTTATTAAACACCTACTCATCTTCTCATATGCTAAGTGCTAGGAATACAAAAGGCACTTTTAATGACAAAAGACAATTCTTGTTCTCCAAAGTACTTATTCTGAGATTGTGGGAATCGGATGAGAGAAAAGGTAAAGTGCTTTACAAACTTTAAAGAGCTAGATCAACAATAGCTCAGGCTACTTGCTCAGGATTACACAACTAATAAGAGTGAGAGGCTGGATTTGAAACCCAGGTTTTCCTGCCTCCGAGTCCAATCTTGTAGTCCCAATGCCATTCTCTCTGGTATGTGATGCTGTGTTAGGCAACAAAGGAGCTAAGAAAGTAAATAAATATTTGTTCTTTTTTCTTCCTTCTGCTTACCAGCTAGTATTCAAGATAAATGAGATTGATGGTGGGCTAGTATTTGACTGACTTGGTTGGAATTTTATCATGGATACTGGCAAGAACATTGGTCTTTCAAGAAACAGTATTTGGATTATGCCATTCTCTGATCACTCTAAGCAAGGTGCCAGAAAGGAGTGTGGGTATGGCCAGGATGACTTGAAGACATGTCTTAATAATCAAATGTGATTTGATCCTTACCCTGGAGGTAGAAACTGTAGGTATTTTATGTATCCTGATATAGTATATAACCAGATAATACATTATATAATTTAAATATAATCTATAAGATATATACCACATGTTAATATATATATTTTACATATAAACTATAGGATATATGTATATGATATCTTATATAATAATACTTCCAAATGATACATACTAATTACATATAATACACAATAGATACAATATATAACTATGTCTAATAGAACTGTATAATATAATAATATAATATATATAATAATATAATATATAGTTTAGGCTACCTGCCAACCAATTCTCACCTATGGTACTAAGAAACAGTAATGGTCACATCCTAATAAACTGGACTAAACCAGGTTAACCCTTTAGTGAGTTAGGGGAACATGTGCCCTAAACATGTGAGGACTTTCTCTAGTGGAATGGGCAGATGAGAACAACTTGTTCCAATGCTCACAGAGGCAGCTGAAGTGACTTCTGTGAGTGCTTGGTCAGTCAGTGAGGTGTCAAGGTCAGAATCGCATCCTGGGCCATGGCCAGTCATCCAGACTTGTCACTGGACTCCAAAGCCACTTAATCCACGTATGAATCAAGATTTCACTCTCATGGTATTGTTGGTCCCCTTCAAATATGAAAAACAGACCACTACTTTACAGAGAAGGAAAAATGGCCTCCACCACATATTTGATTTTGATAATCCTAGAGATAAAACGTAGCCATAAATAACTAAGGAAGCATGCCCTAGGAGGTAGTTTGCTGAACCTGGAATTAGGAGGACCTGAATTCAAATCCCACCACTGATACTTATTAGATGTATTACCCTGTGCAAGTTACTTAAGTACTCTTAATACTCAGTTTCCTCATTTGTAAAATGAGGATAACAATGCATGGAGTACCCATCTCATGGATTATTATGAGGTTCAAATGAGATAATGGATTTAAAACAACTTGTAATCATGAAATCAATATATCAATGCCTACTTATGATCACGCAGATTAGCACATGGTAAGTGATAGATCAAGTGAATTTTAATTAATTTCTAATAAAGATAAGAGCCTAGAAAAAAAATCAGAGCTAAAATGGCCCTGACAGGTCATGTAGCCTAATCTCATTGTACAGATGAGGAACCTGAGGCCCAAGGCATTACAGTGATTTCTTTAAGACTACTCAGGGAGTAAATGACAGGTGGCATATTAACCAAGTCCTCGGACTACAAAGCCAGATTCTTTTTTGACCTCAGACCTCTGGTTAATGGAGATTTAACTGGCTAATATCCTCCTTTTCACTGTGCTCAAGTTCTGAGTGCATTTTTATTATTTATTTGTTCATTCATTCATTCATTCATTCTTTCTTTCATCTACTTATTCAGTCACTCATTTATTTATTCTTTCTTTCATCCATTCATTCATTTGTGTATTCATTCATTATTTCATCTATTTATTTATACAGTTGTTCATTCATTCATTTACTTATTTATTTATTTGTGCAATGAAATTAAGTGATTTACCCAGGATTATACTGTTACTTAAATGTCAAGTGACCAGATTTGAACCTCAGGAGTCAGGAGGACCTCCAGGGCTGGTACTCTATCCCCTGCTGAACTTATTTTTTTTTAAAAGACAAATATATCAAGGAATTTTCCCAGATAAAAATTCAAAATGCACAACCTCCATTTTCTAATCTACAAAAAACATTCTCCAGTCTGATTATGAAAAGAAAGAAATCTCTTTTGAATTTGATTCAAAGGTGAAAGTTATTTAGATTTTCAAAAATTTTCCCATGAAGCAGGGAATGAACATTGGACAGTTAAAATGAATACTTAGGTTTGGGTTCCAGGCAGGGGCATGCTGGCAAATGTTTAGTCACCAAATCTGAGGGGGAAAACCCAAACTTTTAAGTTTAATATGTATTATGAAAATTTTTTCCATGATTTTTAAAGTCTAGACAATCAACAAAATAATAAATCAAATCCTGACTTGTACATTTCTAGGGCATAAACGTTCCTACTGAAAAATTTAACAATCAGCTCCCAGAAGCCAATAAGAGTTGGCACCAGGACATCCATCCCTCCTTTCAGCTGAGTCTGTCCCCCATGACTGAAATCTGTCTAAAGGACCAAGTCAAAAGAAGGATAATTAGTACAGTAAGGGAGCTCGGAGGGCATGCCCAGGAGGCATGAAGGAGAGAGACGGGAGGGGGGGGGGGAGAGAGAGAGAGAGAGAGAGAGAGAGAGAGAGAGAGAGAGAGAGAGAGAGAGAGAGAGAGAGATCCCTATAGCAACTCCATAAAGTGCTTATTACCTCTATGTTACAGAAGGGGAAACTGAGTTGATAAGTGAGCAAGATCATGCCATTAGTAAGTGGCAAAAACAATTTCTTGGAACCAGAGCTCCAGACTCCAAGTTGAATGCATTTTTGGGGTCACTTCAAATGACAAGAGAATCATAGAATGGTTTTGTCTGAAACTGATCAAGAAGTTGGTGTCTGCTCAATATGAGGAACCCTTTTCAGGGTATCCCAGGATTTGAAGAGCTACCCTATGGAAGATAGGACTTCTGGGTGGCTCCAGAGGAAAGAGCTAGGAGCAAGGGTAGGATTAGTAGAGAAGCAGATTTTGATTTAGTCTGAGGAAATCCTCCCTCACCATTGGAGGCAGGGTGTTCTGCTTTGGAAGGAAGTGAGCTCCACATGACAGGAGATCTCCAAGCAAAGGATGGCTTTGAGTGACCACTCATGGGACTTTTGGGAGGGAGGGATTTTGTTCAGCTGCAGTTTGGACCTCATGGCCTCCCAGCTCCGGCATTTTGAGAGACCGTGGAGTGCTCTAGAATGGGTCAGAAGCCACCATTCAGGCTTACTCATATATTTTAGGCCTGGCCTCCTCAGTGGGATGGCTGAACATAGTGGGCTTGGCTGGGAGATGCTCAGCTGGGGTCACTGGGGCCGGCTGGAGGCAGCCAGAGGGAAGGAGGGTGTGCCATTTGGAATTCTCTGTGACATTCTTATCATTTATTATCCAACTAAACTCTCAATTAGATCATGATGAATGGGGGACAACGGCCAAAAGCGCATACCCCAAATCCTTTTTTTTGTTGTTGTTCCTGACATTCCCTAACAAATGACCCAAGATTGAGTTCTTTGATCTAGGGCGAAAGAATTATATGGTTTAGTGGAAAGAGGCTCAGGATACTCCTCTGGGTTTGAGTCCCAGGTCTATCCCTGGCAAGCCCTTTAATCTCTTTGCTCCTCAATTGCCTCATCTGAAAAATGGGATAATACCTACCTTACTTTTAAATTTTAATTCATTTTAATTTTATTCTATTTTTACAGAGCTTTTGTACAATCACAAGAGACTAGATTTAAATTTAGAGAGAGAAAAGGCTTTTGAAGGCAGCCATTGTGATGTCTTTTATTTTACAGATAAAGAGACTAAATATCAAGTCACCAAAATCATGGAAGTAATAAATAAGAACTGAGATTCAAGATCAGAGCCTCTGACTAACTACCTAACCAGGACTATTTTTATGATAGTATACTAAGACAGCTTGATAGTGCAGTGGTAGGGAGTCTTGGGATCAGAGGAAGATGAGTTTAAATCCAATTTCAATCATTTTCTAGCTATGTGACCTTGAGCTACTTAGTTTAACCTCTGTTTACCTTAGTTACCTTAGAAATGTAAAATAGGGATAATAGTAATAATATCTATAGGAAGCTAGCTAGGTGAAACGGAAGTAAATAGAGCACCAGGCTTGGAATCAGAAAGACCTGAGTTCAAATCAAAGTATCCTCAGACACTTCGTAGCTATGTGACTCTGGGCAAGTCACTTAACTGTGATTGCCTCAGTTTCCTCAACTGTAAAATGAGTTGGAAAAGGAAATGGCAAACCACTTCAGTATTTTTGCAGAGAAAACCCCAATGGGTCACAAAGAGTTGGATAGAGCTGAAATGATTGAAAATTACTAATCTACCCTCAGGCTTCCAAAGGAAGTGGAGCCCAGGATATAGACTCCTTGGTCTATTTTAGGGCATTACCTTTGAAAGGGGTCATTGGCAAATAACAGAAGCAATGTGATCTCTAGTGGGTTGGGGTCAGAAAGTTGGATTCAGATCCCTCCTCTCTTATTTAGTAGCAAATGTAATCACAACCTTTTTAGACTGCAGGCAATTTTGTAAGAATATATGCTAGTAGGTGGCTGGATGGCACAATGAATAGAGCATCAGCCTTGGAGTGAGGAGGACCTGAGTTCAAATATAGCTCACAGCTTCCTAACTGTGGGACCCTGAGCATGTCACTTAACCCCAATTGCCTCACAAAATATCTATATCTACACATGATAGATGGATTGTAGCCTGTCTTGGAGTTGCCACAACGAGAGGATAGCAGATTCAATGGCAACTGTCCAATAATTAGAAAACTTGCTTTATGAGGGCTCCCAGCACAAGAGATATTCCAGGAGAAGCTAGATTCTATCCCATTCAGTTTATTAATGCCTTACTATGTTTAAGGTACTTAACTAAACTCTGGGGATACTTTTTCAGTTCCCTGCTCTCTAGAAATTCATGAACTCCTGGTGATACAATAAGTGTAGAAGTAAGTATCCTGTGGGGAAAATGGAGGGAGGAAAAAGCACTCACAGATGGAGGTGGAGCACTGAAGGATGAGGGAAGGTTTCACGGAAGAGATGGCCTTTAATTTAACCTCAAAGATGGACAAGAATTCTGAGAGTGACCGCTAAGTCATCTGCTGATCAGGGATGCTGAAAAGGGATCCTCATATTGAACAGACACCAACTTCTTGATCAGTTTCAGACAAAACCATTCTATGATTCTCTTGTCATTTGAAGTGACCCAAAAATGCGTTCTACTTGGAGTCTGGAGCTCTGGTTCCAAGAAATTGTTTTTGCCACTTACTAATCTTATGATCTTGCTCACTTATCAACTCAGTTTCCCCTTCTGTAACATAGAGGTAATAAGCACTTTATGGAGTTGCTATAGGGATTAAATGAAATAATTTCTGAAAAAGTACTCTGCAAATGTAAATTCTTATATTTATTAATGATATATCCAAATTTCTGCTTTCTCAAGGTGCAAAAGAATCTTTTATGAATTTGTAGAGAATTTCCTAGAACTTATGCATTAGTACTGAAATAATTTTCAAAAGATATTTCAGTTTAACTCAATAAGCATTCATTAAGCCAGGAACTGTGTTGCGTACTAGAACTACACAGACATGGGTGAGAAACAATCCCTGCCTTTACTGAGCTTATATTTTACTGGTAACATTTTTTAAAACAAAATTTAAAACATTTAATGCAGCGTTGTCTGGTTTTTTTGAAAAGTGCTGGCTTTTTGAGCCAACCATGTTCAAAATCTGCCTCTGTTGCTTATTTTCCTGTGTGACTTTGGGTAAGTAATTGAAAACTCTTTAGGGCTCAATTTTCTCATCTGTGAAATGCAGAGCCTTAACTGGATGATGTCAGAGGCTCCTTTTATGAGCTTACTAAGACTCTTACTTTTCACTCAGTTGCTTATCTGCTACTACCTATCCATATTTTTGCATCTCACCACGGATTTATTCATCTAATGGTTTGGACCAATTTCTTCCTTTGGCAACAATCTTTATACTTATCCCTACCTTAATAGTATTTTATTTTTTCCAGTTACATGTAAAGCTAGTTTTTAACATTCACTTTTATAAGATTTTGAGCTCCAATTTTTTTTCTCCCTCCTCTTCTTCCCTTCCCCTTCCCAAGATGGCAAGCAATCTAATATAAATTATACATGTACAATCATATTAAACAAATTTACATATTAGTCATGGTGTGAAAAGAGAATCAGAACAAAAGGGGAAAAAACTATGGAAAAGAAAAAAAATTAAGATAATACCTTTCTATGGATGTTAATAGCATTTTCCATCATGAGTCTTTGGGAATTATTTTAGATCATTGTATTGCTGAGAAGAGTTAAATATATCAAAGTTGATCATTGCACAATGTTGTGGTTATTGTGTACATTACTCTCCTGGTTCTTCTCACTTCACTTAGCATCAGTTCATATAAATCTTTCCAGGTTTTTCTGAAACCCACCTCTCACTGTTTCTTAGAGCACCATATTATTCCATCACAATCATATACTACAATTTGCTCAGCTATTCCCCAAAGGGCATCCCCTCAATTTCCAGTTCTTTGCCACCATAAAAAGAACTGCTAGTAATATTTGTGTATATGTGGATCCTTTATAATTTTTAAAAACAATTCTCTCACCACCTCCTATAGTGGATCTGTTCCTCGTAACCAAGATGTATAGCGAAACAAATCAAACCAACATATTGATGCCAGTGTTTGCCTCATTCTGAACCTGTTTTCCACCGATTCCGCGATAAGAGAAGGGAGGTTTGTTTCTCTAAGATAATCCTTTGAAGTGATGCTTGATTATTTCCCTGATCAGTATTCTGATATCATATATTTTTAGGTCATTGTGTAAAGTTTTCTCCTGGTACCACATTCTTTTTCTCTGTATCTAAGACGTACTTTCCAAGTTTTTCCAAGTGTTTCACAATTCTTCATAGTTGTCAGTTCTTACAGCACTATTATATTCCATTACATTTCAATGTCACGGTTTGTTAATCATTACTAAACTGATAATCGCCTACTTTCTATTTTTTTTTTACTACCAGCAAAAAGAGCTCTTGCAAATTCTTATGCACATATGAAACCTTCATTTCTATCTTTGACCTCCTTGGGCTATGCATCCAGGAGTTTGATCAGTACTTCAATTTAGTGACTTTTTGTTCATATTTCCAAATTGTTTCCCAGAATGGTTGGACCAGTTTGCAACTCCACCAATGGTATATTAATGTGTCTGCATGTCCTCATCTATAAAATGAACTGAAGAAAGAAATGGCAAACTACTCCGATATCTTTGCCAAGAAAACCCAAATGGAGTCACAAAGAATTGGACATGACTAAGAGGACTGAACATCAACAACTTCCTGTAGTAAATCAAGCAATAAGAATTTATTAAGAGCCCTCCATGTGCCAGTCACTGTGCTAAACCTCTCCAATATTTGCTATTATGCTATTTGTCATCCTTGCCAATCTGATGGGTTTAAGAAAAACCTCAGAGCTGTTTTTCTTGGCATTAATAATTAGTGATTTGGAATATTAGATGAGGGCAATAGGATATAGGGGAAAATATTTCCTTTAAGGCATGGACTTTAGAAATCCACTATACCTAGAAACAACTATCCATTTCTAAGGATAAATTCACACTTGGCACAGCTTCCACAAGTGGAAGAAATGAAAGACTTCACCTTACTTTCCCTGCTTCTTTCATATCAGGAGAAAGTCCCCTTCCTTTCCCATCCTCCCCCTCCCAACAGCCACAGCTCTCTCAGGCACCCTCTGACACAAATGCAGTGGGAGGGGAAACCTATATCTGACAAGTACACGGAGCAATTAGTACTGGTTTCCCCCACCTCACAAATGCAACAGTTACTAGGTTGGGTGGTGATGTCTCAATTATTTCTCCTATCTATAAATTCCATAACAATGAGACATGATAGGTCTTGGGGTCCCAAGAATGAGTTTTTATAATCATAAGAATCGGAAACTTTTAGTGTAAAAAGGCATCTTATAAGGTTAGAAGAAAGGATACTTTGGTATCCTTTGGTGATAATTTTTAAAAAATTATAAATAGCTCCATGTTGCTATCTGGAAGAGCTGACCAGCTCAGAATTCTATGAAACTGTCCAAGGACATCCTGATTTATCTCCTTTTTTCTGTCCATCAGCAATTCCCAGGTTGTGATTTCAAGCTTTTAATTTTTGGCTTCCCTGAAATTCAGGGCAAATGGGGTTAATGCATAAGGGAATAGGACCAAGTGATTTTTAAGGGGACCTTCCCTCAGAATAGACTTCAGAATCTATTACCATTTCTTCCCCAATAATCCAATTTAATTATTTAACTAATTTAAGTAATTTAAATTGTATTTTCAATTCAATTTGATGATATTTACTGCTAGGTATATAAGCAGAAGCAGTGTGAGGTAATAGAGAGCTGTTCTGGGGTCAGAAAGTACTGGATTCTAGTCTCCCCCCTGTCACATTCTGTCACTTAACTTTTCAGTGGCAGATTGGTGTTCCACACTAGTCGCTTCTCATGACAACATAATTACAATCCAGGTTTAAAAAAAAATCCCAAGGTGAGGGATTCTGGGTACACATATTCTATTGGGGAAATACAACAAAAACCTAAATACTAGTGACCAGGAAAGAGATAATAATTTAGTTTGGCTGAAGTCAGGGGGATTTTAAGGGCTAGTCAGAGTCGTCTTAGGTGCCAAACAGGTATATATTTGCATTGGTAAAGGGGTTCCCTCTTGGGATCTTCTTATACCAATGAAGCCATTAAAAAAATTAAAACAAAGCAAAAAAGAAACCATAAGTCCTAGTTTTCCCTCTCTACCTTTCCTTCTGTCCCTCCTTTCTTCCCTCCCTCCCTTTCTTCCTTCCTTCCCCCTCTTTCTTTCTTTCTCTTCATCTTTCCATCACTCCATCCTTCCTCCCTTTCTCTTTCCAATCTTTTCCATCCCTCTATGCCCTTCTCTATATATGTACTTGCACACATATACACATTTATACATATGCATATCCATAAAATTATCTATATTTGTGTATATATATATATACACATATACATATGCACACGTATATTTTATATATGTATATAAATCTGTCTATTTATTTGTTCTACTTTATCCCAACAATACACGCATACTTAAAAAAATCTATTGTGCTCTTCAATGATTAATATTTGATGTCTTTTTCTTGGCTTTCTTTAAGTTATTTCCAAACAGCGAAAGATCCAATTAGAAAAATTCCATTAAAACACAATTTAAAATGAAAATGAACCCACATTCAGAAAACTAAAACCTGATATGGACTCCTTTCCTTAGAAGAGAAATGCAAAGATAGTCACACTGCAACTGGGATTGTTTTCATAGAGTTTTCAAAGTAGAGATACTTTGTAGTTTTTCCAGACTCCATCCATCCGTACAATTAGTCCAGTCTCTCCATTATCACATCCAAACTTGGGCCTCTTTGAGGAATCTTGTTGACATTTCTCACCAAGTAACTGAGTTTCATTTTGTTATCCTTATTTTCTGCCACATTCAGAGTAAAAAAAAAAAACTCTTTAGTAGCATACCTGCCTGACTATTTTATTTCATTTCCCATTTGGCCAAAATAAACTCGCCTTTTAATTTATATAGAAAACTGAACTGTGTGCTCCTGTCTCAAAGTTTTTAACTTTAACCTCCAGTTGACTCTTGTTGACTATGTGACCTTGCACCCTGATTTTTCGGGTTACTTCCTGTACTGCATTTGAAGTGTACATAAATCACATCTTAGGTCAACCCTTTCCTTAACATGAATAATATTTGTGTTCTCGCTGTGCAACACAATTTTACAACAATGCCAATTTATTTTTTTTGGCAGCCTAGAGTTTCTTAGTTGTTCTTTTTTTTTAAAGTCCTATTAAATTTCCAACTTCTCTTAACTTTCAAGGTGACTGTGGTTTTAATGCACTCACTTTTCACCTTTGGAGACCTTAGTGCAAATCTGGATAATGTCATGTTTGAAGTATACTTAGAACTCAGTGGATCTTAAGAAAATCAGCTAATACTTGAAATGATTGTTTGGGAAGTGATAAGAGTAAAATTGGATCTGAACAACAACCACAATAATAACTGCTATTGATGTCGTGTTTTATAGTTTTAAAGCACTTTGTATATGTAACACATACAGTTTATTATCTCTCTCTTTCAGAGCCAGTCAGATTATATTTCTCTTCGGGTTCCTCATGGGGAAGTGTGAGGAGTTGGGATATCTCTTTTCTCTGTTAGCAGCTCAAGCTCTCATTGGTGATGTTCCTCCCATTTGTTAAGGTCTGGTGACCAGCATCTAGTTCCATTTGATTATTTTCAGGGAATGTTGATTAAGGAGAATTTACTCTGAAGCTCCAGCAAAGAAAAATATACAAACACTGCCCCACCCACACCCCCTCCAATACCTCAGGGACATATTCTCACTATGTGACCAAATTCTCAGGGGCAGTAGGCTCAAAACATAGCTTGAAGCCTTCAACACATTGATCCCATTAGGGTCGTGTCTGGGGGGGTTGCTGTCTGATGAGATCTCATTTCAGCTTTCACTAGCATAGGACAAGAAGGTCACCCTCAAATATCTCTCCTTGCTTCTTGAGGCATTGATGCTGAGCTGGCTGCAACAGGCAGCCTTGAACCCAGGATCTGGCTTACCTTCGTGACGACCCTTTAAATTCACTAGGTCATGAGACTCTGCTCCCTTTTCCTAGAACTGAAAAAGAACAAACAAAAAGATCAAGAATTTAGTTTTTTTTGTTTTTTTTTTTCTTCTCTCAGAAGTCATATGGCTTCAAAAGGGAACAAGGTCTCAAGACTATCCATCTTACCTCATGGTTTTTGCCAGATGTTAGGGTTTTTTTTTTTATCTTTGTACCCCATCCCCTACTACATGATAGGCGTTTAAAGCATTATTTTTTTTTTAATTTTTGCTGAGCCAATTAGGGTTAAGTGACTTGCCCAGGATCACATAGCTAGACATAGTAGACTTTTAATAGATCCTTGTAGATTGCTTCATCTCCATCCTGTAGATGAGGAAGTTGAAGCTCGGCATGGTCAGTGACTTACCCAATCATGAATTTGGAACTGGAAGGGACTTTAGAAGCCATTAATTCCAACCTCCTCATTTTACAGATGGGGAAACCGAGGCATTCATTCAAGTGAATTTCATCTCAAGAGGAGAGATTTGAACCCAGATCCTCCTGACTCCATATACCATACCCTAACCACTACACAATATGCATTATCCAATTTTGTTTTTTCAATATTCCTGGGAAGTAGAAAGTATCAGTGCTTTTTTTTGCTCTAGATCTATAATTTTATTGGTAGAGGGAATTCTCCTCATGTGGAAATTTCGACCATAGTTATAGACAGTCTGTAATTTGTCTAAGTCTTAAAGTGATACTCAGAGTGCTGAGATATTAAGTCTTTTTATACCCATGATCACACAGCCAATGTGTGTCAGAGAGAAAGCTTGGGTCCAATCTTCCTGACTCGGAATCTTACAGTGATTGTTCCTCTATCCACTCTGCCATGATGTTTTTCAAATATCTCAAGTTACACTCATGTTATCATCTCATTTTGCACCTGGGGAAATTGAGTAATGAAATGATTTATCTAAAGTCACACAGCTAGTACATGAAAGAATTGGGATTCAAACCCAAGTCTCTTTGTTTGGAGGCTTATGAGTATGCTGACCATTGTACCACACTGCCTTGGGAAGGACTGGGCTGGATCTATATGCAAGCCACAGGAACCATGGGAACTATAAAGGAGAGGTGTGAGACTTCCCTTTTCACCTGCTCCTCGAGTTGATGATTTCTTCTCTTGTTTTCTTTAAAACTAGTAAGTCTCCTTTAATTAAAATGACATTGGTGAATGATTTCGTAATCTCTGGTTTGTTTCGAGAAGCTATCATATTGCACAGTTGGGAAATCAATGAAGCAAAAGCTGAGGGATTGAGTAGATGCCTTTTCTCCCATGGGATAGTTGTGTTTGTGGAGGGTGGGACTTAGTGGGGGCAGGGAGGGGAGTGGCCAACATTTGGAAAGAGGGCTGAGAAGGGGAAAGGATGTCAACTACCCATTGAGAACCGTTCTTTCTCTGGAAACCTTTTTAATTATTCCCTCTTCCCCCAATACATATATTTTGTCCTTCAGTCTCCTTTAATTCTTGGGCAAATAGGAGACAGCATGGAAAGCTCTATATTTACATTTGGAAGAGTTGGACTTACAAGCTCCTTTCATTTTGTATTCATTGTAAGATGCTGAGCAAATTGATTAACCCCTTTGGGCCTTGATTCTTTCATCTATTGAAAGAATAGCATGATATAATGGAAAGAACCATAGGCTTAGTGAGGGATCTTGGGCTGAAGCTTGGGTTTGGTATTTTCAAGATGTGTGGCCATTGATAAGTCACAACCTCTGCAAGCCTCAGTTTATCCACTAGTAAAAAAGGGAAAACAATATTTGCATTGTGTATCTCAGAGGTTTGTTGGGGGGAAGGTTTGGTAAACCTTAAAATGTGGTCTAAATAGTTATTGGCTGCCTACTATATGTTAATCTGTGCCCTAGAGGCACAAAGACACAAAATGAAAAGTCCCTGCCTTTAAGAGGCTTGTGTTTTACTGTGGAATACATTTCCACAGCTCAACTAGTCAACAAACACTTAACTAAGTGCTTACTGTGTGCTGTTATGAACTAAAGGGAGATAGAAAGGGAGGAGGAGGAGGAGGAGGTAGAAGAAAGTTATTGTTCTCAGGAAGCTCAGGGTGAAAACCTATGTTCACTCATGCATATAAACAGATAGCAAGTTTAGTTTGGATAGGGCCTGTGATTTTGTCAATCAAGAGACTCTCATCCATACAGGTTTAAGGACTGATAGTCTTATAGTTATCTGAAAACAATGAGGGATTAAATGGATTTGTCCAAGGCTGCTGTAAATTATATATATATATATATATATATATATATATATATATATATATATATATATATATATGTGTGTGTGTGTGTGTGTGTGTGTGTGTGTGTGTGTGTGTGTGTGTGTGTGTATGTATGTATGTATGTATAAGCTCAGTCCACCCAAGGATGGCCACTCTACCCACTGAACAATGACTGTGAAAATAAAAGCAAAATAACTTTGAGGTAATCTTGGTGGGCACGATCCTTGAGGTTAGAAAATTAAACCCCCAAACACAACTGTAACTTGAAGGTAAATGCAAAATATTTTGGGGGTAGGAATAGGGAGATCACTAAGAACTGAGAAGGGGGTGGAATAACAAAAGGGATGTTAGTATATGGCATATTGGAAATGGCGTTGACATCAGAAGTCTTAGATTCAAATCGTTGTTCTTGCTATCACTTCACATCTCTGTTCCTCGGTTTACTCATTTGTAGAAATACGAAAGATTGGGCCTGACCTCTAAGTTCCCTCCCAGATCTAAATTTATGGACCATCTTATGATGCTGTGCTACAAGTAAAACTTGAGCTAAACCTTAAAAGTTGTGAGAGATTTCAGAGGTCAAAATGGAGAGAGAATATTCCCGGCAGAGGGGCCAGTTTGTGCAAAAACATAGAAGTGGGGAGGGGAAGTGGGGAGAGAAACACACACACAGACAGAAAGATGGAGAGATAGAGAGACAGAGACAGCCTCAGAGACATAGACACAGAGAGGGATACACAGAGACAGAGACAGAGAGACAGACAGAGACAGACTGAGTGACAGAAACAAATGGAGACAGAGACCAAGAGACAGAGACTGAGACAGAAAGATAGAGACAGAGAAAGAGAGACAGAGGCAGAGACAGAGATGGAGAGATACAGAGAGGGAGAAAGGAGGAAGAGATATAAGGGAAGAAAGATGAAGGAGAAGGGAGAGAAAGCTCATTTATTAAGTGTTTTCTATGTTCCAGTCATTGTGCTAAGCCTGATAACAGAAACACAAGCAAAAAAGAAAGATAGCCCCTGTCTTCAAAGAACTAATGGAAGGAAAAATCTGTTAAAGGGAATCAAAAAGGGGAAAGAGCTGAAAAGTTTCCTGCTAGAGCTGAGATGAAGAGGTGATCTGGGGCATCATGGTCTGGCGTACGTTTGAAGAGAGCATGATGGAGATCAAAGCAAAATGTTGCATAAAAATCAAAATGTTGCATAAAAATTTGGACTGTCACAATTTTGTGTTATTATAATTCTTATCTGTAGAATGGGACTATCCTGTAAATTTGTGTATCTTGACGTCCTGAATTGCTTCATAGGGTAGTGAGGAAGGGATTCACAAACTAGAAAATGTTCTAATTGTAGAATTATACTTATGTGATTAGTTTGCATGTGTTCTCACATCCCATTTTGGGCTGTGTTTATCTCATCCTTTTCATTCAATTACAATCATCAGGAAGTTGGAAACTGATGCCTTCAATAATTTGATAGTTGGTCACTGTGTGAATATTAATGACTGATTTGATAGTTTCTGTGTCAATATGAAGATGTCAAAGAATTAACTTTCTCCCAAAGCTTTGACATCCTATTTGGCATTCTTGTTTATGAATGACCCCATCACATAAGGGAACCATTCTAAGACTTTAATGTACCATGGTGCCATAAAAAAATTAAATTTGGAGGACCCAGGTTCAAATCCAGACTCTACCATTTATTTTCCATCTTCACCTTATGCAATTAACTTCCCACCTCTGGTCTCAATTTTTTCCACCTATAAAACAAAAGGATTGGATTAAATGACCTTCAAGGCTTCTTCTAGTTCTGAATCTAAGACAACATGTCTTCTAGCTGGACACTGGCACAGGTTACCTCACTCAAACCATGTATTTCATCCCTGGGGGAGAAAAGAAGATGAAATAGGGGAGAAAAGAAGATGAAATACCCCAGATCAACACTTTTCCCGTGAGACAAAATCCCTAATTTTCTTTCCTACATCTTGAAATGTATCAGGGTCTTCGGTTTCATGATTTAAATTTTTGAGTCAGCCAATGAGAATATTGATGTGTGGCTAAAATGATCTTCCTTTGTTATTCCAAAACACTCACTTAGATGCTCTAATCTTTTCACTCTGGAACAAATATCCAATTTGTAAAGTGGCAGAAGAGTAACAGAGATGGGCCAGGACATCAAGTGCTTCTGATGTTAGTAGGAGAGAGACTATGGATGTAACAGAGTGTCACTGTTCTCTGGTTTCGGGCTGGACACAATTTTGCCGATTTCTCAAGGGAGTTTCTTAGAGTTATTTAGAGTTCTCAGAGTTGAAACCTTGTTAGTGGAAACAGTTTCTGACATTTCTCTGGCTACCGCAAGTTTGCAAAGCACATGATCTCATTTGAGCTATGACTCTGTAAAGTAGGCTTGATTGGTATTATTACAGCAGGAAGTCTGGTAGAGACTCATGTCCCACACAACCATTAGATTATTGTTCCAATTGTACAAATGAAGAGATTAAGGACTGGAGAGTTTAAGTGAACTGCCCAGATTCACAAAGCTAGTGTTAAGAGACAGTATCATAATCCAAATTTTCCTCATTCCAAGTCTTGCATTCTAACTGCTTCACCTCCTGAGTGTGGGAAGGTGGGGAAAGGTGTCAGCCCGAATGGGCAGAGAGGTCAGAAGAAAGCTAGATTTGCCTCTTTCCCCAGGAGTGCTGACCTTCCCCTGGAATGGACAGGGCTATGAGAAATCCCTACGCCCACTCTTAGTGTTAGCAGCTCTCCTTCTGCTTAGACACACAGTCTTGATTTATAGGAGCAGTCCAGCGAGCATCTGAGTCTAATTACCTGGATATATGAAAGTTCAAAAGAGCTTGTCTCAGTTAGCCATTCAGGGATGCTCTTTACCAAAAGCAGATGGAAAAAATAAAACACTCTAGTTTATGGCTATTTTTTCTATCTGAAAAGGGGAGGGGGAAGGAGGGAGAACAAAAAGAGTTGCCAAATTGATCCTTGTCAAGCCCTAATTAAATATTATTCATGATTGATTCGGCTGTTGATGTGTTCTGTGTTTTAGCAGTCATAAATATTTTTAAAGAATGGAATAACCTATTTTTGTGTAACCATAATCCATCATGCATACCGAAGTGAGCGCAAGGCCCTGCTGAGCTGGCCAGCCAGTTTTCCCTCTATGTAACTAGGGAGGGAAATATCCCAGAAAGCACCCTTTTCACAGAACTTCCTCATGGCCAAGACAGAAAAGGGACACATTTACATATTTGTCCCGGTTTGGACTTTTATCCAAAAATTTGTCGTTTTTTTTTCAGTTGCTTATGTTTTCAGGGAAGATATGAATAAGATAATTCACTTAAACCAGTATGAAGCAAATAACTTTAGGACCTTATTACATTTAGAAACAGGCCTAGGGGTGGGTAAACTGGACAGTCAACTAAGATTCAAAGCATTGGGAGGAGCAATCAATACATATAGATTTTTTTCAGCTGAGGCAATTGGGGGTAAGTGACTCGCTCAGGGTCACACAGC
Source organism: Sminthopsis crassicaudata (assembly GCF_048593235.1). Lineage (NCBI taxonomy): Eukaryota > Metazoa > Chordata > Mammalia > Dasyuromorphia > Dasyuridae > Sminthopsis > Sminthopsis crassicaudata. Next base: position 221,550,944 of record NC_133622.1, on the reverse strand, counting down.
CAGGAAATGTTAAGTATCTGAGGTCAGATTTGAACTCAAGTCCTCCAGAAATCAGGGCTAGTACTCTATCCACTGTACCAACTAGCTGCCCCATATAGATTTTTAATGCTAGAAAATCCCATGTTGTATATATTTACATTATGATAAGTCAAGTTCCATGAATCATAATGAAGATTCAAAATCTCTGATGAACATTAACAGTCATGGATTGCAATTTTTCCAACTTTGCCTGTAAAGAACATAAGAACATATACCTTATTTCATCTCTAAGTATGAAGGATGAGAGGACTGGACAAAATAATAATAACCTTACTCGTATAATACTTTATTTCTTCCATGGAACACATTGAAAATATGGCTGGTGTTTGCAGATGAGGAAAGTTGAAACTAGGTTATAGCAATGAGGGCTTTGGCTCAGGTTGACAAAATTTAGAGGACATTGAGGTCTCGAGGGCTTTTAGCTGTGTAGAAATTATTGAACTTAGCTCCTAATTAGTAGGAGCTAATTAAAAATAGAGGGTATTAAAAGGGAAAGGGACCCACAGGTACAAAAAATAGCAGCGTTTTTTGTAGTGGCAAGGTACTGGAAACTGAATGGATGCCCATCAGTTGGAGAATGGATGAGTAAGTTATGATGTATGAATCTTATGGAATATTATTGCTCTGTAAGAAATTATCAGGACGATGGTTTCAGAAAGGCCTGGAGAGACCAACAGGAACTGATGCTGAGTGAAGTGAGTAGAACCAGAAGGGCAATGGCAAGATTATACAATGATCAATTCTGATGGACGCGGCTCTCTTCAACAATGAGATGATTCAGACCAATTCCAATGATCTTGTGATGAAGGGAAACAGCTACACCCAGAGAAGACAGTGGGGACTGAGTGTGGATCGCAACATAGTATTTTCATTCTTCTTATCATTGTTTGCAGGTATTTTGTTTTCTTTCTCATTTTTTTTCTTTTTGCTCTGATTTTTTTTGTGCAGCAGGATAATTGTGAAAATACATATAGAAGAATTGCACATGCTTAACATATATTGTATTACTTGCTGTCTAGGGATGGGGAAAGGCAGGGAGAAAAAAAATTGGAACACAAGATTTTGCAAGGGTGAATGTTGAAAACTATCTAAGTGCATGTTTGAAAATAAAAAAATGTTGACTATAAAAATAGAGGGTATTAGTCCCATTTTACAGATGAGAAAACTAGATAAGAGAATTTAAATGACTAATCCATGTGTATAAAAACACATACATATACACATATACAGTAATAGTTAGAAGTAACACCTAACTCCATATATTATATTCTAGACACTATTCTAGGTTTCCCTCAGGGGTTCATTCCGGGTGGGTTTTCCTCTTACCGAGGTCTGCTCAGCTTCCTGCACAGCAGGTGACAGCTTTTTCATCAGGGAGGTTGCTAGTTTTCTACCCAGGCCTTCTCCCCACCCTCTGGTGCAGCTGAATTTGTCTTAAAAAGTTGGTTTGAGCCCATGTTTCTTTCTGCTTTCTTTGAGTGCCAAAGAAATTATAGTCAGAGAAATTAAATGACTAGTCCAAGATCACACAGACATTAAAAGAACCAGGACTTGAATGGAAGTTTTCTCCTTTCAAATCTGGCCTTTTTTTTTTTTTCATGACTGCTCTGCTATCTCTCCAGGAAGCCCCGAGGTTCCATCTACTTCTCAAGAATATAATTTTGTGATTTTTCTGAGTTTAGAAAATTTTAGGATCACTGTGGGATTGTAGGTTTAGAGCTCAAAGCATGCTTTAAGTCTTGGTGCAGTGGAAAGGACATTGATTGTAGTTAGAACCCCTCTGGTTCAAATTCTGATGCCTCTGGCTCTCATTACCTTATAATAATAGTTATTATTACCTCCTTATCCTTATTACATTGGACAAGTCATTTTACTTCCTGGAATTGCAATTTCTCAATTATAAAAGCAGGGGACTGGACAGAATGGCCTCTGAGGTCACGTCTCCCTCCAATTGAGATCTTTAAAGCACAAATAGCAAGATAAAGGTGGGGATGGAACCAAATAAGTTCAGGGTAGAAATATGGCTATAAGGCACCTGCTGATCTCTTCAAAGAGAGCAAGCTTCATGTATAGCTGCAGCCCCAGCTCAGGGTCAGTTGGGCTTCTCATCCTCTACCCATCAGGCTTTGCTCCCAAGGAATGTAGGTGCAGACAAATTTCAGGGGAGCCCCACTCAGGGCTCAGATTGATGATTTAAAGCAACAAACCTTAGCATTGCCTCAGTCCATCACCGTGGGGCCTGCCTTCAGCCCCACACCACCGCCCAGTCTAGGAAAGTACAGACAACAGCCAGCCATGCAGCGGAGTTTGGGTATTGATGAAGTAATCTGACTCAGGGGCCGCTGAAATCTGACCTCTCCTGCCCCACCTCTGATGGTCTGGGAAATCTGGGATTCATTTGGCCAAAGTTATTTCCCACCCCCGCCCTCTGATTTTTATAGACACCATGAGTGTCAAAGTTTTAGAATTACCTTCCGTGCTTTGGTGGGAGGAGGTTTTTCCCCTCCTCAAGAGATCCTGGAAAGAAGCAGGCGGGCATCCTAAGTAGAATTTGTTGTTAAATTTGTGAATTAAGCAGCTAATCTAAGCCCTGTGTAATTTGTGTGACAAGTGACAGCTTGTGTGAAAATAACCTGCCCAGATCCTGTTACCCATTTGCATCAATTTTGCAGGGTAAAGGAGAATGTCACTGGAAGCCCATTAAGTCGCAGCCACCAGTGTTTTGCTAGGTGAAAGGGTAATTATTTTTGCTGTTTGTTCCTAATTTATTAATAGTCAGCACAGAACATTAGGGTAAAGGATTATTTCAAACAAAGTGACAGATCAAATGTGAGGAAGGTTCAGCAATCCAGTGAATGATGAGAAAAGCTATTAGTGCAAAGATAAGCTTTTGTTTGGAATCTGGAAGGCCGCTTGATTGGCAGCTCAGATGAAATGGGTATACTGCCTGGAAGGGAAGAAAACTGAAAAAGAAGGCCCCAAGCAGGCATCCTTTCCCTGAGCCCGGCTTATCTAGAGCCAACCGTTGCTGTAGCCCTTCATTAAGTGGGCTAGTGGCTGCTCAAGAGGGCAGATATTTCTTTTTGGAAAGCCTGTTGTTCCTGCCTTTGTTTAGCATGTTCAACATTATGTAATCTGAGAGGCACCCTGGCATAGGGGATAGAGGGTCTTGGAGCCATGGGGTTCCGGGTTCAAATTCTGCCTTTCTGGGAGATTCACCTAACCTCTGAATGCCCCGGGATACTCTCTAAAACCAAGTCATATATTACATAGTCTGGTGATGTGCTGCTGAATTGCACTCTGTCTCTGTCTCTTTGTCTCTATCTCTCTGTCTTTCTGGATCTATTTTTTGTCTCTGCCTTCTCTCTCTTTCTTCATTGTTTCTATATGTCTCTTTCTGTCTCTTTCTCTCTGTCTCTATCTCTCTGAGTTTGTCTATCTTTGTCTCTGTCTCTTTGTCTCTCTATCTCTCTTTCTCTCTATGTGTATCTCTCTGTCTGTCTCTGTTTCTCCCTTCTTTCTGTCTTTGACTCTCTTCTCTGTCTCTATTACTCCCTTGTCTATATCTCTCTTTCCCTTCCTCTTTCTCTTTCCCTCCTTCTCTTTCTTCCTTTCTGTCTCTGTCTCCCTATCTCTGTCTGAATGTCTCTTTCAACCTCCCCGTCTGTCTCTCTGTCATTCTCCCATCTATATGATCATCTTTCTCTCTCCCTTAAATCCTTTCTCTGTCACTCTCTTATCTGTCTGCCTGTGTCTGTCTCTTCTTTCTTTGCTTTTGACTCTCTCCTCAGACTGTCTTCTCTCTGTCTTAGCTTCCCCCATCTCTTTCTGTCAGTCCCTCATCTGTATTTAGAATCCATCTTTTATCTACTTTGTACCTCACCTTCCCTCCCTTTCTTTCTCTTTGTCTCTGTCTGTCTTTGTATATCTGTTTCTCTCTGTTTCTTCTCTTTGTCTCTCTCTTTCTCTGTCACTCTCCCATTTATATCTATATGTCCACAGCTCTCCCTTCCTCTTTCTCTTTCCCTCCTATTCTTTCTTCATTTGTCTCTCTTTCAGCCTCCCCATCTGTCTCTCTGTCATTCTCCCATCTATATAATTACCTTTCTCTTTCTCCCTTAAACCCTTTCTTTCTCAATCTCTCTCTTATCTGTCTGCCTGTGTCTGTCTCTCCTTTCTCTGCCTCTGACTCTCTCCTCAGACTCTGTCTCTGTCTTTCTCAACTTCCCCCATCTTTGTCCTTCTATCCTCCCTCATCTGTATCTGGAGTCCATCTCTTTCTTCAACTTTGTACTTCTCCTTCCCTCCCTTCCTTTCTCTCTGTCGCTCTCTGACTTGCCTTTCTTTTTCTTCTTTGTTTCAGATGGTGGCTAGCGGGTGGGAGATGCTATTTTTTACACAAAAGTTATATAACAACAAAAGCCATCAATAAAAATAATCAGAGTTTTTGGAGTACATATTGTAGAGGCTTTTTCATGAAAAATCTACTGAGATGCCTAAAACCCTAGGTCTGGGAAAAAGTGTAGATGGAAAGAGATTTCAGTGGCCAAGAAAATTTTGAGGTTAGGGAAATGTGGGAAAGAGAATTGAGACTGGGCTGAATTTGTGAGGCCCTGTGAACTTTAGAAGGAATGCTGAACATTCATGGGACCTGAGTTCAAATTCTAAGCCTGTTACTTACTACCTGTGTGACTTTAAGCAAATCACTTCACTTCCAATGGATTCAGTTTTGTCTTTTGCATATTGAAAAGATTGGCTTCTGAGGTCCCTCAAACTTTGGATTTATTATCTGCTAACTGCTTTGTCTACATGACACTAAGTTCACCTGAGTAATTTTGTCCACATGGCTGGAAGCATAAATTAAATGCACTCTTGCATTGTCTTTATACAGGATGGAAACATGCTATTTTTACATAATTCTGTTATGATGTGAGCATTTTTGTTATAATATGAGCTATCTTGTTCAGTCCTGACCTTAGATATTTGGAAAGTATAATACATTGGAGTTTAAAATCTTGCAAAGATGAATGTTGAAAAATATCTTTACATGTAATTGTGAAAAGAATACCATTGAGTAAGAAAGGAAGGAAAGAAGGAAGGATGGAAGGAAGGAAGGAAGGAAGGAAGGAAGGAAGGAAGGAAGGAAGGAAGGAAGGAAGGAAGGAAGGAAGGAAGGAGGGAAGGAAGGAAGGAGGAAGGAAGGAAAGAAGGAAGGAAAGAGGGAAAGAAGTTATGATATCAGTCATCCAGAGGAAACTCACATTTCCTTAGAAATCAATTTGCCCTTCTCATCCCAGATGAGGATGCAAATATACTATACAGATCCACAAGACCATAGATAAAGAGCTAGACTGTAGGTTTAAGTCAACCTCTTAATTTTAAATATGGGAAAACTGAGGCAAAAGTTAAGTTGAATAAACTTGTCCACTATAAGTAGCAGAATGAAAATATGAACTAAGCTCTTCTAGTTCAGAGTCAGAATTCATTTCCCTACTTCTGCACTGATATTTCTCTGTATTTCTTATGCTAGGGGGGGAAAAACACTTCATTTCAAAGAAATGTTGCCTGGGTGCCAGAAGGTGAATGCGACTTTGGGAATAAGTTGCTCCTTTCTCCCATAGAATGTATGGATATCTGATTACATAATCCTTGAAGGAAAATTGCCAGTTTGATAAAAGGGTAACATGAATTTAAGAGAACTTGGAAACAATGTCAGAGCTTGACAGTGAATGGGAGCTGCTGACCTTGTGGGAAAAGGTCCTAATATGCAGCAGAGAATAGGATACATCCAATACATCCAGAAAAGTAAGCTATCAGCTGGGCCTCTGGTAAAAGCACTGATTTGGTAGACAAACAATCTAGGTCCAAATCCTGGCTTTCCTCCTTACTCCTCATGTGATCATGGGAAAGTCATTTATCTCATCTGTGCCTCAGTGGCTTCATCTGTAAAATGATGGAATTCAAGTCTCTGAGATTCCCTGTCACCTCTAAAACTGGGATCACATGGCTTATGCAGCAGACATTTGAAGATGTATTTTAAGAAACACAACAACAAACTTCTTGAACTTGAACCCAAGAATCCATGACCAGGACTAATTGTCATGCTTTTGTATTAGAGCTCTTATATTTTTGGAATGTAAAAAATGTACAGGGCTTATCTCTTGTGCCTGTTTCCACAAGTTCTTATTTGCTGTTTTGTTAGTCAGTGTAAAATAAAACAACCTACCTGGATGATGGACAGAAAGAATGGCTGCTAAGTGGTTTGTTTTCCATATAGAAATCTGAGTCAGGCCTATTATTCGTTTTCCTTGGGCAGACTGCCCTTGTTTTTATGAATCTGGACAAAATATTCATCTGGGTTTTGAAATCTTAGAACTATTGCCTGGGTGCCAGTGACTGAATTCACAGAAGACCGGATTGTGAGGGAGAGGAGAGATTATATAACACAACTTCCTCATTTTTATGGAGGCAAGATCATTTATCCGAGGTCACCTTGTGAATTCATGGGACATTTGACTCCAGGACCCTGATTTTTTGATTTCTAGTCATAGATTCATAGGTTTTGAGTTCAGAGGGACCTGAGAGGGCAACTGGACCAACTCCTTTGCAAAATCCTTAAAAAGAGGCCATCCAGTCTTGGTTTAAAGATTTCCCACAAGGGAACGCACTACCTCCTGAGACAGCCCATTCAGCTTTTGTATACTACTTGTTAGGAGATCTTTCATTTTATCAAGCTTAAATCTGCTTGCCTGCATCTAATAATTGATCTTAGATCTGTTCTGTACAGTCAGAGCCAGGGGAATCCTTCTTCCTCCATGATACCCTTTCAAAGCTTTGAAGATGGTTATCATGTCCCCGGTCTTCTCCTCTGCTAGCTGAATAACCCTAATCCCTTCAGCCATTCCTTGGCATAGTCTCCAGTTTACTTATTCTGTTTATTTCCCTTCTGTTCACACTCTCAAACTTATTAATGATCTTACTAAAATATCCCAGTCTAAACACAGTGCTTCAGGTGGAGTCTAAGCAAAACAAAGTTTGTTGTTGTTTAGACATTTTTAGTCATGAATGATTCTTTGTGACCCCATTTGGGATTATTTTGGCAAAGCGGTTTCTTCTCCAGTGGTTTTTACAGATGAGGAAGCTAAGGCAAATAGGTTGAAATGACTTGCCCAGGGTCACATTTAATAAGTGCCTGAGGCAGGATTTGAACTCATGAAGATGAATCTTTCTAACTCCAACAGCCTACACACTGTGTCACCTTGTCTTTAATCACATTAATTATACATCACATTTTGAGGACTCATGTGGAGCTTACAGCTTACTAGAACCATCTTAGCTTTCCCTCCCTAACAATATTTCCTGATCCCATGCTCATAAAGGTTGTATTTGAACCAAGTTAAAGATGTTCTGCAACTTTTATCAGAGTTATCAAGTGATGTTGTATTATGATTATAATGAACTTATCTTATAGGAGTGTGCCCATGATGGTGTCCCTAGAAAAATCATTTTATAATTAATATGAGGCTATTGTTAAGTTTTAAGGCTACTGTTATCAATAAAGCTATGTTTCTGGAAAATATTCCTTAAATATAACCCATTTGGCTGACTCTGTCCAGCTAAGCACGGATAATATCTTGTGACCTGTTGCACCAAGCCCCAAATTCCAAAGTCTGAGTCATAACCTGTTTCTTAGTGTTCATGAAAGTCTATTTCTTAATGTTCATGAAAAAATGTTGCTTGTGTTGTAACCAAAGAGATGAGGATATAAAGATAATCAACACTCCTTTGCACAAGGGAGGAGAGTGGTATGGATAAAACTTCGAACTGGAGAGGGAAATGGCAAACCACACCATAGCTTTATCAAGAAAACCCCAAATGGGGTCACAAAGAGTCACGAGAGCCCTGCCTACCAGTCCCAGCACTAGCACTAACTTTCTGTGTGACCTTGGACAAGTTACTTAATCCTAGTCACTTGTATCTCAGTTTCCATATTTGTAAAATGAAGACATTTCTAGAGATGCCTTCTCCTCTCTGATTACCTTCCTACTACTCTGTATTATCTAACTAATTATATGTTGGCTCTTCCATTTGAGCGTGAGGTCCTTGAGGGCAGGAACTATTTGACTTTCATTGTATTAGCAGAACTTGGTACTAGGACCCACGGAGGCCTTTTCCAGGTCTCTATGATCTGGGTTCCATTTTTTTATTTGGCACAGAGGAAATACCTATGGATTGATTCAAGTTGAATTAGTTGCTGATTGATTCTCCCATTAGACTGTGAGCTATTGGAGAACAGAATACACATATATATATATGTATATACATATATATATGTGAAGAACCTGGAGTCAGGAAGATGGGAATTCAAATCTGTCCCCAAAACTTATTAACTGTGTGATCATAGATAAGTGGCCTGCATTTCCTTCTTTTATTTATAAGTCCTGGTGTTTCATTAAAGATGGTGACATTCCCTGTTGGGCAGGCCAGAAGCTTTTAGCCAGTCTTTCCTACATTGTTAGAGCAGCTATTAATATTTTAATACAGTCAACCTCAAACCTTCCATGGACTTAATTTGCCCTATAATTCACATGTCAAAACTTAGTCAGAGTATGGGCTAATTTCAAGACCAATACACAAATTGCCTGAAGAAGACAGCAATTAGGCAAATCACAAGATCTTTCCTATAGGACACCAGAGGATTTCTGTTCATTGGCTACAGTGAATCACCATTTCCATGGATGTTTTTAGCCTCAGCTAAGGCTCCTAGAGTCAACAATCAATTCCCAGACCCCTCTGCTTGCCTCTGAGCTAGTGGAGTAATGAGTTTTATAGCCACTTCACCCCTCCCTGAATTTATCTTATTATATTTCATAATTTCTTTTTTTCTGAGTTTTATTAAATGGGACAAGATGCTGGCAAAGAGAAATTTATCTTATCCACTGGAGAGCATCCATTCTCCACTATCCAAGCAGTTGCTTGGAATTCAATGCAGATTTGAGATCTTCATGTAGTTTTCAGAATTTCCACATGGTGGAGCTTTATGATTGAAATTTTAATGCTTTCCCCAGTTTTAAATAATTTGAAATCAGATAATTTTAATTTAATTTAATTTTTTGCTGCAGTTATAACACTACTCAACCTCGCTGTGGCTAAGGGAACACCAGTTATTATTTCACTTTTATTAGCCATTTATTCAGCCTTTTAAGATACCCTTTTGCCAGGAACCAGATTACCAGGCTTAAAAAACTATTCCAATTTCCATATTAAAAAATTTAAAGACAAAGAAGCAACATATCACAGTGGAAAGAACTCAGTATCTGTGGTCAGAAGTCCTAGGTTCAAATTCTGACTACCTCCTGTGGTCTTAAAAAAAATTATTGAACCTCTCTGGGCCTCAGTTTCCTTCTTTTGTAAAATGAAGGAGGTTGGAGTAAATGACCTCTGGAGTCCCTTCTGCTTGTAAATTTATGATTCTATGATCCTAGCTCCCAAAAGGTGACAGGGATATTTATATGTCTGTGAAGGAAAGCCTATGGCATTCATGTCCAGAGTCACATGGACACATATCAATAGTAGGATTCAGCAGATAAATATTGGTGCATTGTTGAACTTTAGCATATGGAGCTGCAAAAGACTCAATATTAACAAAAACATCTAGAAATCCTCCTGCAGAATGTGCATATGTGTATGTGTGCATGTGTGAATAGCGTAACTTAAAAGGTTAAGGGCAGGAAGAACAAACTCCCAGGTTGGAAAGGATGCTTACACTGAGTATTTTCTGGAGTCCTAGTTATTACATTGGAAATGTGCTTTTTTGTGAATGCTAGTTCTAATAGCTCTGCCATCACTCCCCTCTTATTTCCTTCCTTTCTCTTCCTCTTTTCCTTTTCTATTCTGTCTTCCTTTTCTCCTTCCTCATCTTTTTCCTTCTTCTCTCCTTTTCCTCCTTTCCTGTTCTCTGTCTTTTCATCTCCTTTCTCTCTTTTTCCTCCCTTGACCTTTCTTTTTCATCCCCTTTTCTTTTCTCTTTCTCTCTCTTTTCTCTCTTCCTCATCTCTCCTCTTCCTCTTTTTTCTCTCCAAATAGATAGTCCCTCCCTCTTTCTCACTCTATGAAGAACACACTTGTGCCTACATTTAGCAGAATCAATCAAGGATGTCCAGCTTTCTGCAAATGCTTTGAATCCTTTTTTCCTAAGTATAAATCTCATCAGAATTTCAATGATACCTCATCCTAAGAAATATAATGGGAATACGGACTGGAAGGGACCCGAGAGGACATCTGGTCCAATTCCCACATTTTACAGGGGAGGAAACTGAGTCACTGAACAAAGGGACTTGTTCTTTGATAGCATAAGTTCCCTTTTTCAACACCAATTGGAAACAGATGACTATTTCTTTTAGAGCATAGTATAGGCTAGAGGCCAATTTTATTCTCACATTTTACAGGAGTGGGAACTGAGGGAACTGAGATACCCTATGTCTCCTGCACCTTGGTTTTTCTTAGGTGCCTTCATTCTGTTCTCACTGATCCTGATGATCTTCTCTGGAAAAGAGCTCCCTCCCCCAATTTGGTAAGCATTTATTAAGTGTCTACTAAGTGCCAGGCAATATTAAAGATGGAAAGACAAAAGGGAAAGCAGTTTCTGTCCTTGAGAAGGGGACAAAAAGGTCATCAGATATACACACAGAGAAATACAATTTCAGAAAGGTTTCAACACTAAAAACTAAGGGATTCAGGAAAAGTTGTCTAAGGAGGTAGCATCCTAAGCATTCTAAGGAGATGAGGAGGGTTTGCTTTTCAGACACAAAAGAGAGATGGAAGTGGGAAGGGAAGTGCTGAGATTAGAGGACTAGCTTGTAGGGAACTATGGCCCAAATAGAGACTACATGAAAGGAAGAACATGAACTAACTATGGAAAGGCATAGTTTCCATATGAAGGCTTCTAGAGCATGCTTAAATATTCTGGGAGTGTTTTCTGTCTGCTTTCTATGTGGGAAAAAATGGGATTTCAGATTGATTGCTGAGCCTGAATTGGATATACATACACTGAAACCTCCAGATGAGGAGAGAATAATACCAGGGACAGCCTTCTTCCTCCTAGGACCCCCACACGCCTAGGAATACAAAACATCTCCTGGTGGAAACGAGTTCAAATTTGACCTCAGATACTTCTAACTATTTAAATTCTGCTCCAGGTTCATCATCTGTAAAATGGAAATAACAATCGCACCTACCTACTGTGGTGGTTGTGAAATTCAAGTTAAATAACAATCGTGAAGTACTTAGAACAGTATCTGACACATTATTTGTTGTTTTTGTCACTCATGTCTGACTCTTCATCACCCCATTTGGGGTTTTCTTGGCAAAGATACTGGAGTAGTTTGCCATTTCCTTCTCTCATTCACTTTACAGTTGAAGAAATTGATGCAAACAGATTAGGTGACTTGCCCAGAGTTGCACAGCTACTAAGAGTCTGAGACTGGATTTGAACTCAGGTCCTTCTAACTCCAGGCCTGATACTTTGTTCACTATACCACTTAACTGTCTTATCAGGCCCACATATTAGCTGTTATTAATTTGTATTTGTTTTCTTTCCTGTTCTTAGGTAAAGGGACATTAGATACAGCTACAATTTTGTGGGCTTCTAAAGATTGGAGGAGCAAACCAATAGAGGTCTTAGAAATAGAATTCATTCTAGAGTTTGCTGGCATCCAAAGCCGATGAGAAGCAAGGCTTTGAGTTATCTGCAATGGATGCAGACATTGGAGGCCTTGGATGCTAGAGAGTGACCAATCCGGGATCAAATGTGAACTGGAAAAAAAAAGAAGTAAACTTGGTGGGACAAATGATTTGGTTATTTAAGGGGAGAAAATATCAAAATAGGGATGTGATCGGGGGATATATTTGTACTTCCATTCTCACTATCTTTTCAATAACTATCTTCCTTTGTAAAAAGGGATTTGATATTGGAATGCCAATCACAGAATCAACCAATAATATAAAAAGATATTGTAATTAGAAAGAGCACACAAGAATTAAGGATTAAGCTAATAGCACTGGAGAAAACCTGATAGCTATGGGAGTACCCCTAAAACCATGAAGTGGAGATATGTCTAGTTTTTCTCTTTGGAGTCTTGGTTCATCAGTTTGAGCAGAACTGGGACAAGGATCCTCAATACTAGTCCCCTAAGGTTAAATATGTAAATGGGTATAAACCATAAGCAGGCAGAATAGACAAGATCATCTTAGAAGTAAATACACTAGGAGTGAAGGGGACAAAAGGAAAGACTTCCTACAGAAAGAAGTGGGAAGAAAGCCAGGGATTTCAAGACATAGAGATGAAGAGGAAAGGCATTCCGGGCATGAAGAACAATGTGTGCTAAGACACAGAGATGAGAGATGGAGTAGCCTATGTGAAGAATAGCAAATAGGTCAGTAGGACTAGTCCAGCGAGCTCATGGAAGGAATCAATGTACAAGAAAATTACCAAGAAGGAAGGAAGGAGCAAGGCTATGAAGATCTTTAAATGACAAATGGAATTCTTTCTATTTGATCCTGGAAATAATAGGGAGCCAATGGAAGTTATTGAGTTGGATTGGTTTGTTTATTATTAATCAGGGAGGTGATTTAAAAAGGTGATGCCAAGAACAACACATGAATGGATGCAAAGCCCAGAAGAAGCCTCAGTTAATTTCTATGTGGATATCAAAGGTCTACTTTAAAGTTTCACTAGTATTTTGGCAGCCATCTCACTCTTCTTTTTAAAGGTCTTTTTTTCACTTAGCTGTCTATTTTAGTGATCTTTCTTATGCTATACTTATGTGATTGATTTTTTTTTTAACCAAATTGTGGAGATTTCCATTTTTTCTTTATAAAGTTTTTTGTTTTTAATTTCAGTCTACTATTATAGTCTTTGAAGATGTTCTTGCATCTGAATTCTTTGATCCTTTTGATTAGCTCTGCCTTCCAGTTTACATCTGGCACTGGTAAATATGCTATTTATATACTCATATAAGACTTTAAATGCCAAATATACTCAACTCATGAATAAATCCTTTAGGCACTCCAGTAGAAACTTCTCTGCAGATGAACATCAATTCATTTATCAATAATGTTTGGATTCTGCTAGACAAGCAGTTATGAACTCACCTGACCATGCTGTTATTTAATAAATATCTCTGTATGCTATATATAAGGATATAATGAAAGTCTCAGTCTCATAGATTCATTCCATTGGGAAGAACCAGTGAATATATGAATAGATCATAGGAAATCTATCCTCACCACTGTTGGAATAATTCAAAATATGTTTTAGTAACATTTTCTTTGTATTAGAAATACGGCTAGTTAGAAATAGAAGCCTTATGTTTTACATCACAAAGTGAGGTATTGGATATAGGGCTGAAAGGGAGCTCAGAGTGATCTAATTCATCACAATCTCTCCTCAACCCCATGAATAAATTGCATTCCAAAGTAATTAGGTGGCTTGTCCTGGCAGCAAGCATCAGAAGTGGGATGTGAACTCAATTCTTCTAACTTCAGTCAGTTAAGTGCTTTAAATAGATAGAGAATTGGGTCTGGAGTCAAGAAGAACCTGAGTTCAGAGCTCAGATACTTATTAGCTTTGTGATCCTGGGCAAGTCACTTTACCCTGTTTGCCTCAATTTCCTCATCCATAAAATGAACTGGAGAAAGAAGTGACAAATTCTACCTGTAACTTTGTCAAGAATTCCCAGAGTCACAGAGTCATATGATTAACAACAACAACAAAAAAGACTAAACAATTCTAGAGTCAATGTTCCTCCCATTGTTCTATGCTGTTTCCCATATAATGTTCAATAAGATTTCCTAAAATAAGTTCAACAAGAAGCTATTTTGAAAAGATACCAGTTAAAGGACAAATATGATAGCTCTACTATTGTCACCAATAAAATCTTAAAAATCGGCACATTCATTTTTGTTTGATTTCCTTCTGGCTTTATTTGCAACTCCTGGGAAGTCAGATAAGGTAGGTTCCTCATTCCAATGATCAGACAAGATGTCTATAAATTACTTTGTTAAAAAAAAAAAAGTATTGTTTAAATGTCAGTACTTTATTTAAACCTTTATTGGTCCAGATATTCTCATCATGCACACATGTGATATATATATATACATATATATTATAAATATTTATAAACATTTACATATATACACTTGTATAAGCTATGGTGTGTCGTGTGTGTGTGTGTGTGTGTGTGTGTGTGTGTGTGTGTGTGTGTATCTGTATGTGCATGCATTCAAAACTTGGGAATCCTGATAGTGGTCACAAAAACATAAGGCAGGGATTTGGAACAAAGAATTGAAGCAGTAGGCAAAATCTGGAGGAGGTTCCGCCTTAGAGTTCTTGCCTTTTACATTTCTCCCTCATTTCATTTTCTTTTTTCTTTTTTTTTTTTAATTAATAGCTTTTATTTACCAGATATATGCATGGGTAATTTTACAACATTGACAATTGCCAAACCTTTTGTTCTAGTTTTTCCCCTCCTTCCCCCTCCACCTCCTTTCATTTCCAATGGAGACTCCAAGAATATCAGACTGGGAAAACCAAGACTCATGAGACTCGAATAACTCTTATGGAGTTTCCTTGATGGTTTCTCTTCATCCAAGGATTTAGGAGTCCAAGATCCTCATAAGATAACTGAGTTAGAATTACAAGGATTTTTAACTCTTAGATGGAGACTTGAAGATAGAAACTGTTCATAACAAGCAAGAGGAAGAAAGAATCAGACAGATGAAATGCTTGTGGACTTTTCTTTGTTCTAAAAGAAACTACTTTCCTGGGGGAAAAGTTGGCCACAGATAAATGTGTGCTCTTCCATGCATGTTCGCTATGTGTGCCCACTCTTTTCCCTAATGGTATGTGTATCTACAGGGGATATATAGTCTAAGTTTATGGGGGAAATATTCTCTTGCTCCTTATTTTATTATGCTATTTTATTAAATATCTTCTCTTTGAAGCAATTGTGTTCTCTGATTGGTAAAAGCAATGCATTGGTGGGAGTTTGCAACTTATGATTTTGAAAGGATATGGATATTTGGTCCTCTGGTACCTTGACAAGCTAGAATAGAGATGCCCCAGATACTACATATATACGGTAGGCCATTTCCAAGAGCATTCCATGGACTGATAATTTACCTGCAGGTTATAAGTTTAGCAATATACATGATCTATTTACTTGTTTTTCTATTTTAAATATTTAAATTACTCTCTTTTGTGTCCTACAGATTCTCTAAGGGTGATGAGGCATAATGTAGTTAGATGAATGATTTTTTTTGACGTAGAGTGTTTGGAGAACCATATCATCAATAGAAAATCCTTGTTTTATTTGAACATCATACAGAACACTTTCTTTGAAACTAGTGAGTGCCTTTAACAAACATACATCGCTCCTTTAAACATCTCACTTGTCAATACTCAGGGAATTGTTGAACAAAGTAATTTCTATAGTTGTGTCTGTCACAGTCTGGTGTGATTTTGATGTACATGTGAGAGATGCTTTGTCTAAGGAGAAACCTCAAGGCTGCATTTAACACAAATCAGTCAAAAGCTTTCTTGAAAACAATAAATAACAGATGAATTCAGATCTTATATTTGCTATACTTCTGTCAGTTGTAAAACCATAAAGATGCAGTTTGTTGTAGAAAATCACATGCAAAGAAATCCTGCCTGTTACCTTCTAATCTTGACCGTCATGTGTATAGATCATTCTTTAAAAAAGGTTTTATTTCCTCAAATTACATGCAAAAACAGTTTTTAACACTGACATTTTAAAGTTTTGAGTTCCAAATTCTATCCCTCCCTCCTTCTTCAATCTCCTCCCTGAGAAGATAGGCAATCTGATAAAGTTTATATATGTGCAATCATATAAAACATTTCCATGTTAGTCAGTTATTGATGAAAACTCAAACAAAAAGAATTTGAAAATAGTATGCTTAAATCTTTATTTCAATGTCATCAGTTATTTCTCTGAAAGAAGATAGAATTTTTTAACATGATTGGGATTGTCTTGGATCATTGTATTGCTGGAAAAATATAGATAAGTCATTACAATTGTTCATCATATGCATCAGTTACTATAAGTCTTTCTAGACTTCTCTGATATTACCCTGCTCATCATTTCTTATAGCATGTTAGTATTCCACTATAATCATATACCACAACTTATTCCTATATCCCCTAATTGTCCTTTTCTTTCTCTTTTCCACCCTCACCTTTTTAAATTGTGCAGATTCAAATTGTGAATTTTCCTTTTTGAATTGTGCTAAAGAAATAGTATAAAAGGTACCACCAAAGCCATATGTGAATAGAAAAAAGGGTGAACTGGTCACATAGTGACCCTCAGTAGAGAATACTTGATGGATAGCCCCCATGTCCCATTTGGTATCCATGCAATGTCAAGAGATCTAGAGGAATAGGCCATACCTCTCCCTTGTCCCAATTTTAGGTAGCTGTCCTTTGAAATATTTGTCAGAGACCATGGACAGAGGCTGCTCCAGGCAGACAGGGATGGTCCATGATATTGGTGGGAGTGGCCATAGGCACAAATTCACAAACCTAGGGAAGTATCTAAGATTCCTGTAGGCCTGATAGTGGCCTCTTGTGGCTCTGATGGGAATTGCATGATGGCATTCAAAACTAACCTTTTGTTCTAATCAGAGAGTGTAGAGAGGAAGATTATGGCAATCTTGTGCTAAATCCTTGCCCTTCAGGTGCTCACTCTACTGAGTTAAATAGAATATATAGAATAATTAATATAGAATATAGAATAATAAATAGAATATAGAATAATAAATAAAATATATAAAAGATATATCGAATGTTGGAGTTGGAGCAGACCACAGAAGTCATCAAGTATAAACTCTATCTCTACAGAAATCCCTTCTCCCATGCTATGAACATGTGATCATTTGTCTTCTCCTTGAAGATCTCTAGTGAGTATCAATGTGGTATAATGGAAAGGAGGTGAACTTGGAATCAAAAGAAACCCTACCTTAGGCACATATTAACAGTGGGATCTTGAGTCATTGTACTTTATCTTAATCTTCAATTTTCTTACCTCAAGAAATACGTGTATACATAGACACACGTATATATTTATATATGCATGTATATACACACACATATATATTTGTGTATATACACACACGTGTGTGTATGTATTTTCTGTTGTTCAGTTGTTCAAATTGTTCAATTGTTCAAAGGCATATCTGACTTTATGACTCCACTGGGATTTCCTTTATATATGCATGTATATACACACACATATATATATTTATGTATATATACATGCATGTGTGTGTCTGCATTTGCTGTTGTTCAATTGTTCAATTGTTCAAAGGCATGTCTGACTTTATGACTCCACTGGGATTTCCTTGGCAAACATACTAGGGTGGTTGCCATTTCCTTCACTAGCTCATTTTGCAGATGAGAAAACTGAGGCAAACAGGGTAAAGTGACTTGCTCAGGGTCACACAGCTAGTAAGTATCTAAGGCTGGATTTGAACTCAGGAAGATGAGTTTTCCTGATTCCAAGCTTAGAGCTTGAAAGAAAGGGATCCCTTTTCTCATTTAAAAGATATCAGCAAGAGCAAGAGGAAGAGCAGTTCAGCTGGGTCCTTATCACCAGAGTTAGCATCTGGCACTGAGGAGGAAGAAGAGAAGAGCAGTGAAGAATCAGAAGAAGAAGAGGAGACAGAAAGTAATTCTGAGAAATTATCTGAGCAGATTCCTAAGGAAATGAGTGAAGGAAGAGAAAGAAGAGGAAGAATGAGAGAATGGAAACTATATATTAGGTGTTAGAGAGGGGGACAGAGGGGATGCTGCAATTCAGAACCATAGTGCATACATCCCAAATCTCCAGTCTTACTCTCCCAAATAGCTGCCCTAATAATAATAATAATAATTAATAATAACAATTTGATGGTACTTGTCTCAATGAATGTTTATAAAAATCAAATGAGATGATATGTAGATTTAAAATCTTGAAAGTATTTATTATGGTTGTTATTGTAATTATTATTTCCTTTTAAGCCAGCCCATTGCATTTTTGTACTACTTTGTACTCCTGGTTGTACCCACTTGGGGCCAAGCAAAATGAATCCAATCTTTCTTTATCATAATATCTTCAGATAGTGGAAGATACTTATTCTCTCTCTCTCTCTCTCTCTCTCTCTCTCTCTCTCTCTCTCTCTCTCTCTTTCTCTCTCTCTGTGTCTCTCTCTCTGTGTCTCTCTCTGTCTCTCTCTCTCTCTCTGTCTCTGCCTCTCTCTCTCTGTCTCTCTCTCTGTCTCTCTCTTCATCTAAAAATTCCTATGGATCCATCAGGGCAGAGTTCCATGATTCTGTCAGCCTTTACTTCTTAGAAATCACCATCTACAATTGTGCACTGGATAAAAGAATGGTAATTGATTAAATCCATGACCATGGGGCAGCTAGGTGGTGCCATAGTGTACAGAGTGCCAGGCCTGGAGTCAGGAAGACTCATCTTCCCAAGTTCAAATCCCCAATGCCAGATACTTATTAGCTAAATGATCCTGGATAAGTCACTTCACTCCATTTGCCTCAGTTTCCTGATCCATAAAATGAGCTGGAGAAGTTAATGGCAAATTTCTCCGGTATCTTTGCCAAGAAAACGCTAAAAGGCATCATGAAAGGTTGGGCCCAGGTGACTAAACAGCCTTCCAGAGCTCACACAGAGAACTCCAGGAGTGTGGTGTTCTGCCTAGTTCCAGGGACATAAAATGGTGGAGCTGGGATGTCTTTTTTTTTTTAAATGGAGACTGAGCAAAGGACAAAAACCTCTTTTGTCTGGAGCTGCTGGCTTTGGAAATATAGCTTTTAGTCTCCACTATCTTGGCAAAGCTATAGGTGTTGTGTTTTTTATGTCTCCCCCACGGCACACCTTGCTTTTTCCCACCCCCACCTTCAGGGCCCCCTTCTTCCTCCCCATCAGCTGCACTAATTATGTCTGGAGTAATGGCATAAATGAGAGCTTGCATATACAAAAGGTAGCATTAGTAAAGCGAATGAAGGCACCCTCACCTAGAGAAGCCTGGGAGACAAGCAGGCAGCCAAAGACAAGTTAATGAGCTAGAAATTGTTGAGCTTTGCTGTCTGAGGAGCATGGTAAATGGAACATGTGGCCTTGGGGCATCTTTGCATTGAGATGAAAAGAAAATGAGTTTATTTTACAAATAAATAGAGTTTGTGTTTCTGTTTGCTATTCATGGCTAGAGTATTTACTCTTCAGAAACAGTGAAATGTCACCTAAATATTACATATGGGCAGGGATTTCTTTATTCTTTCCCCCCTCTGGTGCCACTAATGAAATATTGCTTTTACCAACTGTGTCTACACATACACACCTCACTTAAGCATCCTGGGTCTCTTCTCTCTTTGCTATTACTAAGTGATGAGGACTTACCTGGGAATAAAAATTCTTTTTGGAAAAAAAAAATGAAGAGGGAAATTTGATGGAAAGCCTAGGTACATTTAAAGCACGTGTAAGCTGAATGTCACAAAATGATAGTAATAATAATAGCATGCATTGCTATAGCAATTTAAGGCTTGGAAAGTGCTTTTGATTCTCAGAACTTTGGGAAAGTAGATGCTATTATTGGCTCTATTTTACAGATGAGGAAACTGAGGCAAAAGTGGCTATGTAACTTGCCTAGTGTCACATGACTTGCAAATGTCTGAGGCCAAATTTGAACTCAAGGGAAGAGTCTTCCTGACTTCAGGTCCAGCACTCTAGCCAACTTATTTGATACTCTGATTAAAAGTAGCTTGGTAATGCAATATCAAGAATGTTGGACATAGATTTCAGAAGACCTGAGTTCAAATCTCTCTTCAGATACTTTTTTAATTGTGTGATTTAGGGCAACTTACTTAACCTTTATCTTGCTCTGTTTTCTTATCTGAAAAATGGGGATAACATCTGTCTTCCAGGGTTGGTGTGAAAATAAAATGAGCTAATATTTGTAAAATGCTTTGTAAACTTTATAGATTGAAATGAGCTATTATCTTATTGCTGTTGTGAACAACAATAACAACAATTATCTAATGACATGGACTCTGAAGAGAGAGCTCTCAAGTAAACAAAGAACAGGCATAGCCCCTTGATTCCTCCTCATCAATCCTATTACTACCTACCCCATCTGGACCTCCATATCTGAGGTTTACCAATTCATTAGACAAATCCCTTCTTATTCAGAACTGAAAAATCTGACCAGGTCAGATATTCCAGCTGTTAAGCAAGGTGATACTCTAAGCAATGTTGGTTCATGCACACCATTCTTTGGACACCATTGCGTTATACTTGGTTTTTGAGGCATCCTGGGTAAATATATACTCTCCCCTTTACATTTCACTCTTCCATTTTTTAAAAAAAATCAGTATTTTTAAGGGCTATTTATATGAAAAGAACACCTCCGTAGTTTAGTATCTCATTCACTCCTGTTCCTTTTTCTTCCTTTTAAATTCTAATCATTAGGGAAACATCCCAATTGGATTGTGTCACAGAAATTGAGGTGGGAAAGCAATTTGCCTAAAGCTGAGTTGGAAAATAGAGTTTAGTAGTCATCCTCTCACAGATGAAGAAAATGGTACTCAGGAAAGTTGTGATCTAAGGTCACTAAAGTAGCTAAGATCACAGGAAGGTTTTAAACTCAATGATCTGGACTCTCCATAGGCAATGTTTTTTGTTTGTTTGTTTGTTTGTTTGTTTTTTGTTTTTTGTTTTTTGTTTTTTGTTTTGTTTTGTTTTGTTTTATTAAAACATCTCAAAGATCTGGGATTTTGATTTGAGCTAACAATTTAGGGGCTTTTCCTAGTACTATTTTAAAAGTTTTTCCCCCTCTAAAAATAACATTCTGACAACTTCCCTCTTTTCTGTTCATTCTCAAAAACTTGCTTGTTTGGAACACAATTAACTGATGCTCTAGTAATTTCCATCTTTCCTGTTTTTGAATATTTTTTAAAAATTTGATTCATCATTTGATTGATTTGGGGAAATCCCTCCAAGTCAAAACTGCCTTCACCAACACAAATGGATGACTCACTTTAACTTCAACCTTCAGCTTTGAATACTAAGTAACTTAGCTATGACCATACGGTTAGTATGTTTTGGAGCCAGAACTTAAATTCAGGTCTTATTGACTCCTGCTGACATAATTATTATATCACATTGTCTTTCCTGAAATTTACTTAATTTGAACAAGACAAAATTTTGCTTTTGTTTTAGCCTTTAGTCCTTCCTCTTCAAAGATCAGTCATATTGTTCTCATTTCTCTAACACTTCTGAGATCCTTTCCAATACTAACAATTTGAACCAAACTTGTGGGCCTAAACTTAGACTGTTTTGAGGATAGACATATATTTTGGCAGGGAATGGGTTAAGTGTTGATTTGTGGCTTGGTAGAGTACACTTTGGCATTCATGAAGATACCATTTCTCAGTGGGTATGGCTTAATGGAGATTTTCAATTTGAAAGAGACATGGTTTTCAGTGTCTCTGCCATAGTTCTCCCTCTTCTGGAAATAATACCAGGGTAGCCATTATTCCTGATGGGAGAGAGGACATTGAAAGAAAGGATGCTGGCTTCCAGGTAAGGGTTTTGGCAGATCCGATGCCATCTCATTGGTTACAAAGCCTTCCTGGAAAGCTTGCAATTATCCAGCTTGAGCAGCACAATTAAGCAAACAATTCATCCCATCTCCCTCTATTGATACCCCATTGCCAAGGGACTGGGGTGGCCCAGGAGATTGGGGATGGAGCCATAGCCTTTTGCCCTGAAGTAGCTGGTTTAAATCCATTTGCTGGGGGAGGGACCATATATTGCCTCCATGTGAAGGCTGTTTGGTGACCTCTGTGAAATAGACGGGTGGTTTGGGGCCCATGGAGAGATAGGGCTTCTCAACACCCAGGAGTCCAGCTGGCAGAATATACCAAATGTGTGGATTTAAACTGACATGATTATCTCCTTCTATTTATGTTTTGGTGAAATTAATAGCATAGAAATCCTGAGGGCAACAGAGTGAGATTTAAAGTGGTTGTGGAGCTACTAGAAATGGGATTTCAATTCAATTCAACAAAAACTGTTAAGCACCTACTATGTGTCAGGCACACCCTTATAAGCAGGTGATACCAAGACCAACAAAAAAAAATTTGAGTCAGTAATTGTCCAAGAGCTGTTTCCTTCTATTGAGGAGATCTGACATTACAAAGAGAAATAAATACAAAATAGAGAGGAGGTAATAAGTATTTTTGGAGGGGAGGGCAGAGTACTAATACCTGGGACTGAGGGGAAACACTGAATGACATCAGAAAAAATGAAATTGACATTGTCTGAAAAGACAAGAAATGCCAAAAGAATGTAAGTTCCTTGAGAACAGAGATAATTTTACTTTTGAATACCCAAAGCCCAGCACAGTTTCTGGTATACAGTAGATAACTGAATACATCTTCTTTAGAAATAAATCAGAAAAAGAAATGAATCAGAAAAATTAACCAGAAAAGAATCACATGGAGACAATATATTGGCACCTCTCCCAGCGAATGAATTCAAACCAGCTACTTCAGGGCAAAAAGTTTATCCCAGTCTCCTGGGTCACCCCGGTCTCTTGGCAACGGGGTATCAATATAGGGAAAAGAAATGAATTGCTTGCTTGATTTTGCTGAACGAGCTGTATAATTATAATTCATGTAGGAAGTGGGATCTGAGCTGAGGCTTAAAAAAAAAGTTAGGGAATCTGGGAAGTGGGGATAGGGAGAGAACATTCTAGATTTGGGTTCAGGTGAAGAGTGATGAAGAGTGAGAGGCATAGCAAGGCCAGTGAAAAGGTGTATAGGTGGAAAATGGAGAGCCATGTGGAACGAATGGTGAGAAGAATAGTTTGACTGGACTATGGGGATGGTGAAGGAGAGGCGTGTATTATAAGATTGGAGATTTGGTTTGGGACTAGGTTGTGAAAGGCTTTAAATTTCCTAAAATAGGAAAATTTCCCAGAATATTTTGTTAGTTACTTAAAAGGCATTTGCCCCAACCCACACGTGAATAGGAATTCCTTATAAAATATCCCTGAGAAATGGCTCCCATTGGCATTGTTGCATATTTTAACAAGACAAAGAAATATAGATTGTAAGCCCTGCATACATAATAACGTTTTCAAATCATGCTTAATATTTATTAAAATAAGATGATAGAAGGTGACAGATTCCTTAGTTCTAAGGCTATGATTTACAGGTACAAAATCCCATCTTTTTTGTCTACTATCATTTTAATTTAGTTCATTTCAATAAATGTTTCTCAAGAATCTTTTCTGTACAAGATAATGCACAAGGCTATACAAAGATAAAGTAAAAATCAGTCCCTAGCCTCAAAGAGCTCCCATTTCACTGGGAAATTCAATTTTAAACAGATAATATAAGGAGATAATGTAATAGAATGTAATATGACAAAATATAAAGCTATTTGAAACAGAAGAGACTATTAATGATTAGGGACACAGAGAGGACGGATCTTGAGAAAGGATGCAAATCCAAAGTAAGTTTCTGAAGTCTTGCAAGTAGCTAAGGTTTCTAAGAGGTCCAGATTTTGAGAGGTGAAGAATGTAAGGATTTTAAGGGCCAAGGAAAGTAGTTTGTTTAAATGCATGGAGATAAAAGAGGATGCCATGTGGGAAACAACAGCCAATCTGATTGGAACAAAGGATAGATTAATTGGAGTAGTATGAATGAATCTGGAAATGTAGACTGGAATCAGAGGGTGATTTTAAATGTCAAACTGAAGAATTTGTTTTTTATTCTAGAAGTAGTTGGGAGCCACTGAAGTTTCTGCAGCAATAGAGTGATTAGTTCACACCTATGGTTTGGGAAGATTCTTTGGGCAGCTATGTGAAAGAATGGGGAGGAAGGGAAGAAGGGAAGAAGGGAAGGGAAATCAAAAGTAGGAATATCAGTTAGGAGGCTATCTTTATAGTCTGTATGATTTATGATAGGGGCTCAGAAGAGTGGCTTCATGAAGGGAAAAGGACACACATGTGCAAAAATTTCATAACAGCCCTTTTTGTAGTGGCGAGAAACTGGAAACTTGAGTGGATGCCCATCAGTTGGAGAATAGCTGAATAAGTTATTGAATGTTATGGAATATTATTTTTCTATTAGAAACAATAAGCAGGATGATTTCAGAGAGGCCTGGAGAGACTTACATCAACTGATGCTGAGTGAAACGAGCAGAATCAGGAGATCATTGAACATGGCAACAAGAAGATTATATGATGATGAATTCTGATATGTGTGGCTCTCTTCTACAGTGAGATGATTGAGACAATTCCAATGATCTTGTGATCAAAAGAGCCATCTACCCCCACAGAGAGGACTGTGGGAACTGAAGATGATTCACAATATAGCATTCTCACTCTTTTTTGTTGTTTGCATTTTATTTTCTGGTTTGATTTGATTTTTTTTTGTACAGCAAGATAATTGTATAAATATGTCTACATATATTGGATTTAACGTATTTCTACTATGTTTAACATATATTGGACTACTTACCATCTAGGGGAGGGGAATGAGAGAAGGGGGAAACGAACACAAGGTTTTGCAAGGGCTAATGTTGCAGAATTATCTATGTATTTGTCTAAGAGGATTGAGGAGAGGAAAATGTGGAAGGTTAGGAGACTGTGATCAATGAGAGGAATTTTGAAAACCCAAGGCTATGTTGCATAGAGATGGGGGATGGAAGGTAAGACCTAGGAAATGTCCTTCCCTACAGGTGGCTGAGGGAGATATGCTACAAGTAGTGAAAGGGAAGGCCACAGTATGCGAGAAAACATGAGCATTAAAATCCCTCAAAGTTGAGGCAGGGCTATCGATGTGAAGAGAATCGAGTTCCACAGCTCGTGAGTCGATTTAACAGGTGTTTCAGGGCTTATAATGTAAAACACTTCATTTTGCCACTAATGGTTGAGTCCTCTTTTATTCTTGGTGGAAAGAGAGGAGAACGTTTCAGCTTTGGGACTGAGACACAAGAGAACATTGAATGGATTCCCCAGTGGGGCAGAGTGGAAAGTATTTGATTTTGGAGTTAAGGGACCTGAGTTCCAATCACTGCTGCGCTGCCTCTCGTGTGACCTTGGACAAGTCATATAACCTTGGCTGCCTCTCGGAGTTAGAGCAGCAGACTTCTAAAGTTCCAACTCGATAGTGTCTTTGAACGTCACCCCAAGAAGCCATTAAACCATCTGTTGAATCCCGAGTTTGTTTCTTGTTCTTCTTTTCCGCTCACACCTCTCCCTATTTTGTTGCACTTTCGCCCGGCTCGGGAATCCTTCCTGTTCATTCGTGTGTGTGTCTAACTTCCATTTTCTTCTCTGGCCTCCCGGCAGCTGGCTGTGTAGTTGACAAGTGGAACTGATTGAAGAGTCCACAGGTGAGTTAATTAGCGCGGTGGCAGTCGGGAATGCTGGGAGCTGCCATTTAGCGTTCCATCGCGGCGGCTGCTGTTGTTACCGAGGGGAAGCAAGCGATGCGCCTGGGGTTCACAAACCCTGCCTCCTGATTGGTCCCGGGATATGTCAGCGTTCTGGCAGGAAGCCACCGGTGAGAACTACTTTCCCTCTGAACCACATCACGAATCATATCAGTACGCTCCCACTAACGATGGCTGTTGGCCAGTCAAGGCACGGGTTCCTAATGAGATCCTTCTTCCCTCCTAACTATGATGGAGAGCACTGAGGCATACAGCCCTGCCAACCTGCTGATTGGCTCGGGCCTAGGGGTCCGGGAAGTCAATCGTTAACATTTAGGTAGGGGATGTATCATTAAACCGAGACTCCCGCGGAGTGAAAGGACTGAAAAGGATACATCTTATCTTTAGGCAGAGCCAGGAGGAAAGAATAGATACAATCTTTCAGACTCTCTAGATCAGAATCAAGGTATGCTAGAAAGAGCTCTGGCTCTTTAGGATGCTCTAGTTTGAATCCAAGTGGGGTTCCACCTCTAGAACCTGTGGGTTCTAGAGCACAGGTGAAAGGGCTGAATTGGATAACTTTTAAGGTCTCTTCTTGCTCTTTCAATGAACCTTTTGCATTCATTCATTCGTTCTTTCACTCATTCAAACAAGTAAGCACCTATTGTATTCAAGATGGTCAAAGAAGGATGTAATTAAATAGCTGGCAGTTACTATTTCTTCTTCTATCTTTTCTTTCTGACTTTTCCCAGTCTACTTGGGAGATCTGGATGATTACAACCAACTTTTACTTTCTTTTCACCTTTGGAGAAGCGCCCAACTCGAATAAAGACTGAACTCATTCGTCTGGGTCATTAAGTTACCTTTGCTTGGGACAATTGACTAATAGCAACATTTTCTCCTTGTTACATAATAACACGCCAGAAGTTGACTTGTTTCCTTCTGTGATTAAGGTTTATCATTTAAACGCAAGGCGTCATTTTAAATAACAGAATTGGATTGAAGGAGAGTTAAATTGAATATTTCTGTTGACAAGAAAATTATCCACTCTCTGTCTCTTAGAACTTCATCGGCAAATTACAGAAACAGCAGTGATTTTTTTTCTTTGAATCCATCCTTTAGAGAGGTCTTGGCTAATTTACTTTGTAAGTTATTGGAGAAGACTCTTGTAGGAGGCTGTATTTCTGATTCACTGGTTTCTAGGAAGAGGTCTGATTTTTTTATGTACTGTTGTTTACAGTAAAAAAAAAAGCTGTTACTTGTTTAGTTTAGGGAAAGACTTTCAAAGCCTTTCTTTGTTTTTAATGGCAAACATTTATTCAAGCCTTTATTAAGGTCTTTTCTGTTTTATATCAGTCATTTTCTGGTATTTTGCTTCCCTCCAATCCTCTCCAGCTTAGTTGCATTCTATTAAAGAAGGTTCTTTGATGAAAGAGAGAAATGGGAAAGGAAAGAAGGAAAGGGAGAAAAGAAAGAAGGAAGGAAGGAGAGAGAGAGACAGACAGAGAGAGAGAGAGAGACAGAGAGAGAGAGACAGAGAGAGAAAGAGAGACACACACACACACAGAGAGAGAGAGAGAGAGAGAGAGAGAGAGAGAGAGAGAGAGAGAGAGAGAGAGAGAGAGAGAGAGAGAGAGAGAGAGAGAATGGGAGGGAAAGAGGGAGGAAAGAAAGAATTTCACCTATGACCTGAATTCTCTCCCCTGACTAAGGATTCTAAGCTTATGTGGATCAAGTTAAATCCTATGGATTCTGATTCCAGAAGGATCAGTTTATTTCTTTGATTGTCCTTCTATCTTGGAATAAAATTCCATTACTCTCCAAAACAAAGTGTAGGGTATAGAGTTTCCAAAAAGAGGAATTACAGGGTCTCCTGCTGCAGCCTTAGTGTATGTTCCATGTGGATACTGGGAATGGGACAATTTCTAAAACACATACACACAGAGATGTAAATATGTAAGATGCAAAGGACTTTAAAGAAGTCCATGAGCACATACAGAAAAATAAAACATACAAAGATACCATTATACTCATTACACTTCCTTTGAAGATAGAAGCTGGGACTATTGAACAAATCTTGTCCATTTATCTGTGCTATTGAATAAACTCATCCTACTGTCATGAAAGGCCCCTCGTAAAATGGCTCTAATTTCTCAGCAGTAGGACCATCATAAGAATGTTCTTCCCTTTCAAGAAGAATGCTGTTAAAAACAAAACAAAACAAAACAAAATGTTCCCATGCAAAGGATGGCGCCTGATACCCAAATTCAAGATTATTCACAAGATGATTTCTAGTAAGAGGAATAAAAAGAATGGAGCCACTCCTCAAGACATGTTTATAACTCCTGAGGAGGGAAATGACTTAATCAGAGCCTTTCTTCCTCTACCTAAGCTAATCCATCATTTTAGAGGCGTTCTGGTCATTGGGGACAAATTGGAGGAGTTCCCTGTATCTTACCAGCAAGGGACTAGAAGGCTCACATCTACCACTATGGGAAGTGCTTCCTTCTATGCCCTATAATTTCATAAAGGGAAGTGGAAGATTTTAAAATTGATTAGGGCTTCCCTGAACACTCCCTCTTCTTTATACAGATAAGCAAAAACAACTGACACATATCTGACAGGGTCTATAATGCTCTATTTGAATAGCCCCTCACCTCCGTGCTGAAAGGAAATAACTATTATTTATATATTACTCTTTAAAGTTTACAAAGCACTTTATATATACAACATGCATATATGTGTATATGTGTGTGAGAGAGGAGAGAGAAAGAGAGAGAGAGAGATTTTGAGAGAGATTGAGAGAGAGAGAGAGATTGAGAGAGAGAGAGAGAGAGAGAGAGAGAGAGAGAGAGAGAGAGAGAGAGAGAGAGAGAGAGAGAGAGTTGAGCCAACCAGAGAGGCAGTATTCTGGGACAATTTTTGAACCCTTTTTTTTGTATGATTCACAACTTTCTGAGCAAAATCACAGATGTATTTTCAGGAAAGCTGATAGTATAGAGAAAGTTTGACTTACCTTGAGTCACTATTTTGAATGGGACAGAAAAGCATGGACTGTGATAAAAAGCAAATGAGCATTAAAATGTCAACTTGGAAACCTGTCTGTTACAGGAGATACAGCTTTGGTGCTAAATCTGAGGGTTTGAAAGAACACAAACAAAGCTGAAGGCTAATATCACTTTTCGCAACAGGCATGGGCTGCCCATAATTTCAAGGAAAGTGAGGCTCTGCTGCACTGAGGTTGTTATCTCTGTTGGGGGGTGTGTGTGAATTTCTCTGAAAGCTATTTGTTTTCCATGTAAAACGGGAAATCTGTTGACTCCGGCTGATTTTTAAAAGCCTGGAGATAGGAGTTTGCACAGATGTCATCACTCAAAGCTGTCTTTCTCTGAGAGGAGAGTACCAAAGAGATGAGGATTCAAAGTGTTCAAAGAAGTCTTGATAGAAAAGTTGATAGAAACTCCTCTCCCTACTTTGTAATAGACTTATAGAAAAGGACAGTCATGTATACTTTGTTGGTAGATATGACTTCAAATGGGGGAACCCACCCCCAAGCAAAAATGCTTCTTGATCCCTTGATCAAAGGCCATTTCTCTCATCTTTCTTTAAAATCTTTGTTCTTGTCTTTCTCATACTCTTCCTCCTTCCCTGTTCTGTACATTCTTCTTTCTAGAGCCAGAATATTTATTCTGTGCTCTGTAATATTGCTATCCCTTGACTTGTGTTCTACAATCATCCCTTCTAATGCTTCTGCTTCTCCTCACTCTTCACCCCCATTAAACCTTTTTTCTGTCTTCACCATAACAGCCAGCTCCTCTATTTTCCCCTGATCTCCTGCTCTTTCATCCCTCTACTCTGATTCATTGATAGGTAAACTTTTATTTTTCCATCAAAAAATTTGGATTTTTGAATTGTCATTCTCAGCTTAGGAAATTAAACCACCAAAGTCTATGCAGATCCTTTTTTTAAAAATAAAAATAACATTGGTTTTTATTTTAGATTTAAACATCAGATAAAATGGGTCATTCTTATAGACATAATAGAATAGAATAAGATTACACATGAAACCACAGTTTGCTAATGCATACAGATTGCTTTTCCTTTGAAGTTAGTTAGCCAGCACTCATTAAACCCTGATTATGTGCCAGAGACTATACTAATCATTAGGGATATAAAGAAAGGCAAACAAAAAAGTTCCTATTTTCAGTTCAATCTATAACTTTCAAAGCTGTCCTGGCTTTCTGTACTTCTTTTTTTTCTCATCATTTAATAATAAGATGCCTTAATGACTGTTTTTTTTTTCCTTTTTCTTTTCATAGGGGAAGGAGAAAGGGAAGCAAACAACCAAATCCTGGAAACAAATATTACTAGTCAAGCAAAAGAAATCCCCAAATTAGCTGGGCTGGAAAATATCTCATTTTGCATCTTGAATCTATCACTTCTCTGATAAAGGATGAACAGTCTTCACCAATTCCCTTATGTGAATGGTAGCATTTCTAATGGCAGCAGATTCTAATATTGCTGTTTGAGTTCTAGGAGACAATTCAATTCAACAGACTTGCTGCTGCTGCTAAGTCATTTTTCAGTCCTGTTCCACTCTCTATGACCCTATTTGGAATCTTCTTTGCAAAGATACTGGAGTGGTTTGCCATTTCTTTCTCCAGTTCATTTTACAGTTGAGGAAATGAAGCAAGCAGGGTATGTGACTTGTCGAAGGTCACATAGCTAGGAAGTGTCTGAGGTTGGATTTGAACTCAAGAAGATGAATTTTTCTGAATCCAGGCCAGGCATTCTGTCCAGTAGGCCACCTGGCTATCCTAAACAGTTAAATATCTTCAAAATAATTTCAAGGAAGAGAGAGGATGCTAATAATTAAGGAAAGACATTTAGAATTAATGTGGGTAAGGATTTTAAGTTATAAATTTCAATTTTTGCACACACATTTTATAAATGTAAATTTAAATTATATGGGATTTTATGCTTTTTTAATACTATTTTTTAAAAAAAATATCAAAGAGCTTTTTTTTTCTCCATTTAATATTACCTATACATCGTGTGTTTTTCCAGACTTTCTTTCACAAGAGGGGATTATTGTCCCAGTAAATTTTTTTTTTCAAATTTGCCATTTATAGGGCTAACTCCCTCCCCCAGGTCAAATCTTAAAAGAAACAACACAATAACATCATCATAATAATAATCATGATTATTTATACAGGGTGTCCCTAAAGTCTTTTGAGACATCTTGTATATCTCTTTAAAGTTTGTAAAGCACTCTTTACATAGTAATGTCTCATTTGAAGCTCTGGACAATCCTGCAAAGCAGTTCCTGGTTTATCCAGTTGTTAATGCTCCCCTTCCTTATTGTGCACTGATTTGTATGCATCTTTTGCTTACCTAGGAACATGTTGTATGCCCCTTGTAGACTGTCAGTCCAAGAAAGTAGTGGCTGTTTCCCTTTATATTTGTCCCAAGGATTTGGTTTGGGGATCTTTTGATTTATGTATTTTTTGTTTTCAATATGGGAGAGAGAGAAAAGAGAAAAATAAATGTATGTCAATTAAAAAATTTAAAAATAATATAAATTCCCCCAGGACTAATGGATGTTTTTGTCCTTACTTCTCCATCAGACTATCATAATAACCCTATAAGGTAATAAGGCAAGTGACATGATCCCTACATTAGGTATGAAAAAGCTGAGGTCTGAAGGTCCAATGATTTGCCCAATGTCACACCCACAACCATTAAGTAAAAAGCTTCAGTCTAAGTCTAAGAACTTTTTATGACACTGCCTTGTACCCCTTAATGATTTTAGGTGACATTTTACCTTAAATAATAATGATTAAATATAAGCATAATGCCTTGTCTTCAAGAAATCCACAAGTCCACAAGCATATCACACTGGTGTGATCCACCAAGCCTGAAGTCAGGAAATCTGAATTCAAATCTAACCTCAGACACTTCCTAGCTGTGTGACGCTGAGCATATCACTTAACCTCTACTTACCTCAGCTTACACATCTGTAAAATGGAGATAATAATAGCACTCACCTCCTAATGTGAGAGTCAAATGAGCTAATAATTGTAAAGTACTTAGCACAATGCTAGAACATAGTAAGCACTATATAAATGTTTGCTATTTTATCATTATTACCTTTAGCACAATGTGTGGCACATAATAAGCTCTATATAAATGTTTGGTATTTATTATTATTATTAATAGTAACAATAATAATAATACTTGCACATAGTAAGCATTACATTAATGTGATTTATTTATTATTAATATTATTATTATTGCCCTTAGCATACTGCCTAGTGCATAGTAAGCACTATATAAATGTTAACTATTATTATAATCATTATTATTACTACCCTTACATGATGTAAATATTAGTTACTTATTATTATTATTATTATTATTATTATTATTATTAGCATTATTACCATCAGCTCAGTGCATGGCACATGGCAAGCTGTAGACAAATATTTGCAATTATTGTTATCATTAAGATTTGTAAAAACAGAAATTGACCTCCACCAGAGAGAATCCATAGCTTCCTCCAAAAGAGTGCACTAGTGTGATCTCCTGCACAAAACCTTTCTTGATCCCTTCAGTTGCTCATCCTCTTTCTCTTTTTGAAATTATTCTGCATTTACTTATCTGTGTATATGTTGAGATCCACTTCTCCAATCCCCTTCCAGTAGACTATAAACTCCTTGAAGATAAGAATTACTTTGGGTTTTTGTTTTGTTTTAATCTTTATTTTATATTTCTGAGGTTTGACTGAAATGCCTTCCAGGTCTAAATCCAAGAGTTTATGATACATGAAGAGTAGGGATTTAGTAAATATTTTTTCAAATTGAATTGAAAAAAGAATCCATTGATACTGCACAGATATTCTGGCCAGGGGGAGATCAGGCTGAAGCCTAGAAGCATTCATGTTTTTAGGGAAAATAAAGTGGGAAGTGGAAGTTTGAAGCGATAGCTTCCTACTTAAGAGGAAAACAGATTTTTGATAAAATATTGAATTCAATAACTTTCATCTTTCAAAGCCCATGTTTTTCAGTTCTTTTGTTGAAAATATGATCTTTCTCATACTTAGCAATTAAGTGCATAAACTCTTTCCTTCCTTTTCTAGTAAGGAAAACCTGATTTTCCTGGATTTTGTCCAATTACTCTATGGTAAGGCATTAATTTTAACTATTTTTCTGTGATATTGCTTAGCTTTGCTGTAGAAATCAGGTCATTCATTCCTTTCTATCATTATCAATATAGATTAATGGACTGAAGTAATATGCTTCAGTTTTAATTTTTTATGTATGAGATTTTAAGTTCAAAAGTTGCCAAAGGTCTATTGATACAGCAATATTTGTGGGGAAAAATCAATAAATCATGTTTCATTTGGTATCATTGGTAGTTTCCTCCATGTGTATATTGACTCTTGTGGGTCTCAGTTAAAGCACCACTGTCCAATATCTTCAAGTGAATTTTGTGTTGTATCATAGCTCATCTGTGTGTTGTATGGTCTCTTGTTTTGGCAAGCAGCTAGGTGACACAGTGTATAGCTCTGAGTTCAAATCCTACCTGAGACACTCATTAGTTGTGTGATCTTGGCAAGTCATTTAAGCTCTGTCTGCCTCAATTTATTCATATGTAAAATAGGTATAATAACATCACCTCTCTCACAGGGTTGTTATAAAGACAAAATAAGATCCTATTTGTGATTATTAGTCCTTCGTACTTGAAAAGGACTGATGACAACACTACGTTAGGGGTTAAGGTTAAAGTGTGTTCGACTAATCAGTCCAATATGAACTTGGAAGACTCTATCACAGATTGGGCACAAATAGTTCTTTGAACATTTAGGATGGAGATACCTCTAGATTTATATATTTTATGTTTCCTTTGTGCTACTGAGATTCTGCTTTGCTCCTAGAGCTCAGCTCCTCACGCCATGCTGGGTAGTCCTGTGCCAACATTTGCCATATTTCACAATTGATACTGTTCTTCAGAGAGTCCTCCAGAGTATCCTTATACTCTTTCTTCTGATGTCCATATAAGTATTTGCTTTGTGGGAGTTCTCCAGAAAATAATCTTCTAGGAAAATATCCATTTGTCATTTGGGGCTTTGTCCAGCCCTTCAGAGTTGCACTTTCTGCAATAAAGTTTAAATATTTTGGGGTTTGAGAAAAAAATCTCAGTGTCTATTACTTTATCTTGCCAGGTTGTCTTCAGAATCTTCCCGAGACAATTCAAATAGAAGTAGTTTAATTTTCTGTTATGGAGCCAGTATACAGTGCAGAATTTATTATTATTCAGAATTGACTGATTCTTAGTCACCCTGAGTACCATAGCATAATGCGCTGTCCATGCTGGTCAAAGACACTGGAGTAGTTTGCCATTTCTTTCCTCAGGCAAAAAGAGGTTGTTATTTGCCCAAGATCACATGGGTATAAATGTCTTTGGCCAGATTTGAACTTTTTGACCCAAGACCATTGAGCCTCTGCGGTGCTTCCTTGCTTCACAGGCACACATCAATGAGCTCAGCACAATGGTTCTGTAGATCCTCAATTTAGTAGATGGTCTTCTCCCACCCTTTGTTTTAAAGTCTTTCAAACATACACCTAGTTCTGGCAATGCTTTTTGTAAAGCACTTTGGAAACTCTTAAGTACTATGAAAACCTGTTATTATTATCGGTTCTCCCTTAGTTATAGACATTACTATTTCTTCTCTGTGTTTGACTCACTCAGACAAAATCCAGAAAATAGTACCCGCTCTTATTTATCTGTGATAACTGATCTACTGCTCCTCCCCCCTCATCTGGCGGGTTCTTGATTCTAAAATTAAGCAGCAATTCTGCTGTTAGGATTAGACATCTAGAATTGGAAGGAGACATCAAGACCATCAAGTTTAGCCCCTTTATTTCAGATATGAAGAAACAGAGGCTCACAGACACTAAATGATACATATCATACCCAAAGTCACATAGATAGTAAATGACAAAACCAAGTTTTTAACCCTTCTCCCAGTTCCAATGTCCTTTTTCAAATACCACTCTATCTGCCTTGGTCTATTTGAAAAATTTATATATCGAAAGAATCACAAAGCTCTGACTTTTTTTTTTAAAGCTAATACTATATTTAAAACCAATAAGTTATTATATAGATTTTCTTGAAATAGAAATTTATTGTTTTATATTTTGAGTTCTCTTTTATGTTCTGCTATGTATATAGTAATTTTTTTTTCTTCTCCTATTTTCTGTTAGTTTAAAATAAATAATTAAAAAAAAAAGAAAACTAAACAATAAGGGCACTGTCTTTAATCAGAGAAGGTTATCACAGCATCAGTTCTGGTCAGGGCCAAATCTTAGAAAGCCCTAACAACTCAGGCCTTGTCCTTAAAATCTCATTATTGTTCAAGTAAATTGGCTGAAGAGAAAGATTCGTCTAAAGAGAAAGATTTCTCCAGATTTAGTGCTGTATGCAGGTGAGTGAAATGAAAAAACCCTGAGAGATTAAGGATTAAGTTTTCAAACAACTAATTAGTGTTGTAGGTGAGATTCAAATCCATGTCTTCTATATCTTCCTGATTTAAGGTCCACTACACAGTTTATGATAAATAGCCCTCATTTCCTTCTTTTCTACAAGCCCTTTCTGCTTCATAGTTAGTGCTGCTTCTTCCAAGTGTTATGTTTGTGTATGATTATTATTATTGCAGGTAAAATGTCTCCCAAAGTCAACTTAAAACTGGAGGCAAAGTGATGTTTTGAAGGGGACATGGGCTTTTGAAAACCTGAACTGACATCTTCTCCTAATAGCTTTGTGACTTTGAACAAGTCATTTTTTTTTCCATTACAATTTTCATTGTCTTATCTTACAAGGTGAGAATCAAACAAGATACCACCAAAAACAAATATTAATCTTTTATCTTTAAAATAAAATTAAAATGACATTTATTTATTTTCTTTCTTTCCACCTCATTCTCTCAAAACAAAGGAAAACAAAACCATTGGGAAAATATACATAGGGAAAAAAAAAACCCAAAACAATTTCCCACATTGGCCAAGTTCGAAAATATGTCTCATTCTGCACCTTGAGCCCACCACCTCTCTGTAAGAAAACAAGTAGCATTCTTCATTATCACTGGCCCTAAAAAGCCTGTTCTGCTTTATATTCTTACAAATATAAGTATTATCGTTGTCATTGTTATTATTAATATCTGAGATTGAATCAATTAAAAATAAATTTTAAAATTTATTTAAATAAATAAATAGTGGAATTTGATAAATGCTCATTTACTGACTGGCTAGAGGCTGTTCAGTCTGTCTATGGGTATGAAAGTGGTGGATGGTGATAGTTGTCCATTTGCCATGCAGCCACCTTGTCAAAGGTGTGAGATTTCTTGTTTTTGTCTGGGACCTTTAGCATCTTCCCTGCAGAGGTTTTATTGACCGAATGCACTCCTGTTGGTTGCAGTGATGTGGTTCTTTATCATAAAAAATTGGGTGAGCGCAGGATGGCTAGAAGGGTCTCGAACTTGTTAGCAAAACTCATGATGATGGAGATTTGCCTGCAGGGACATTCTCATTATAGATGTCTGCCTTAAAAAAAAAAAAAATCCCTATTTGTGTGTGTGTGTGTGTGTGTGTGTGTGTGTGTATGTGTATATATATCATATATATAATATATATACATATATATGTATGTATGTATGTATATGTTTACATGCACATGCATTTATGGGAAGAGAGAAAGAGTTTTAGGAGGGCAATTAAATTTAGAAAAACAGATCTCAACTTCTTTTGTAACTGATCTGAAATAAGACACGTTCTGGCCTTTTTTGGAACCCGAGATTTCCGTGAAAACCGCCTTCAGATGCACGTTAGCGTCCAGGAAAAATTAATACATGCAAAGTGATGTAAGCACATGGCCCTGTAAATTTTCCAGTGGCCCCGAGGTACTGTTATCTGGTCTTTGCTGGGAAATCACTCATCATGTAGCTATCGGAGAAGAGAGAGCCACTGCAGCCCCCTTTCTGGGAGCAGTCCAATGCAGTATGGATATTAATTAAATTTATTAAACAAATAACACAGCGACTCAGGGAGGCAGGGGTCCATCTGCCAGTTCCGCAGATTGATCTCTGCAGAGACGCGAGCTGAATGGTAGTTGAAGCTAACTTGCCGAGCTCAGCAGATGGGCCCTTGTCTCTAGTGGGAGAGATTTGGTGGCAGTCCAACAGCTCTTTCCCCCCTCCAGCTTTTTGTTCCTTGCAACTGTGATGGAAGAAGCTCTTCTCTGTCTTTTCTCAGCCTTGTGTTTCTGTCTCTCTATTCCCCACCAACCTCCCCCCCTTTGTTTAGATGAGCAATGTTTAAGTCTGAGTGATTTGTTAAGGAAAAAAAGTCCGGCCTGATCTCATTTTATGTATGCGATGTAAACCTTGGGCAGAAAATAATTAAGAAAATGTAATCCCATTGACTTTACACCCCGCTTGTCTACAGAGCTGCAGCCCAGCCTCCTACCCTGGGATGGAGTCTCAGAGCAGATTTAAATTTAGTCAGTATCCTAACTGATTACTCAAAACACTGGTTGGAGAAAACTCCATTTGTTAGGGTGTGATTTAGGTTCCTGTTCATAAAACAGTCCCGCTCATGACTTTTTGACCGGAGAGCCTTTTGAATTGATGCTCTTTTTCTCAGTTAAATTTTTTTTGGCAAATCTCTCATTTAATGATTCCGTTTTTAAAGTCGGTGATATTTCTCTCTTCCTTTGACAAATGTGTCCTCTCTCTAAACCCCGGGGTCTACCTTCCTTGCCATCTGGGAAGGGATGTCATGGGCAACATCCGACCAGTGCGTGGGGGATCTGCCATGGTTGCTGGTGGTGTTCACATGCCCCTGCAAAAAGACCATGAATGGGAAGCCCTCCCCATCAAGTCGACCACTTGGCCTCCCACTGACTCATTCTATTAGGGCTGTAACTCAGGCAGAGTGATGGGGCTTTGCTCCAAGGAGGCAGACCCAGTATTAGCTAATCTCTAGCCCTTTACTGTTTTAGAAACACCACCACTTAGCACTGAGGTAGTTAGAATCATGAGTTTAAATAGTAAATGGCTATGGGGAATCTGGAGTGAACTCTTCCCCTTCCCTGTCACTTTCTCTGCTCCTCATAGACCTAAACAATAGCCTCATTCCCCAGTCCCCTACCTAGTCTAGACGCATGCTCTCTCTTAATTGAGGACATGCTTAGTTGACAATGGTGGCCATACATAGTTCCTATAGTTATTACTATCCACGCCTCTCAGATCATATGCTGCTTGAATCATCATTCTTTTGTTGGTTGTTGCTTTTGCTGAGGCAATTGGGGGTAAGTGACTTACCCAGGATCACACAGCTAGGATGTATTAAGTGTCTGAGGTTGAATTTGAACTCAGGTTCTCCTGATTTCAGGGACAGTGCTCTATCCACTGTGCCATCTAGCTGCTCCTTGAATCATCATTCTTAAGTGGACCTTCCCAATGATATCTGGGAAAGACTTTAGCTTAAAAAGGTCAAGGTCTCCCACTGCTTCCAGGGCCATCTTTGGTCAGACTGATCTATATCTGGCCACGGTACCCAGAAGGCTCATTTTACAGATGAGGAAGTTGAGGCAAGGGTCATACAGTTAGTAAGTATCTGAGGCAGAATTTACACTCAACTCTTCCTGACCCCAAGACCACTGCTCTATTCTATGGCTTCTTAAATGTTTGCCATTCACGATCCCTTTTCACCTGAGGAATTTTATGTGACTCTAGGTATCTAGGTATATAAAACAGGTATACAAATTAAACATTTACTGATAATAAATTGTAATTTCATGGCTCACAATCCAGGGTCACAAACTGCAGTCTATACAATTAGCACAGAGGAATTGTTGGGAGATTCCAGGAAGCTTGAAAGATGGAAATCTTACTCAGAGGCACATAAAAGTGTTAATCATCTAGGATTTCCTATGACTAGTACCTGACATGACGATGATAAATAATAGCAGCTTGCATTTAGATAGTGCAAGAAGGTTTGCAAAAATGCTGTATAGAAGCATCTCATTCAATCCGATACACTGCTGGTCAGTGATGGTCTGCTGTATCAATATATTGACTCTTGGTCAAGTCCAACATTATAGATGTTTTTTCCCTTAACATTTTTTGCTTTTTAAACCTAGAGATCATTAGATTTTCCCAGAAAGCTTTGTTGAAAGTGACCATCATTGCTGCTAAAGTTCCGTCTTCCTCCTGAGTCACATTGACATTATCAGCCTGGGCACTTCCATTACTATGGTAAACTGCCAGGGCTAGATGGACTGTTTTTTTCCCCTTTAGTGCCTGAGTAAGTATTACAGTGAAATCTAATACACACTGATACACATCAGGCTTTTGTAAACTTTAAACTGGCCCCGTGTAATAGAGATAGCAGAACAGAGAAGCCGAGGCTGCTGAGAAGTGTTTGTTTACCAAGGAGCTGGGGGGGTGCACTGCCAATTTATTTCCCTAATTTGTTGGAAGTCCAAATCCACCAGGGATGTGTGCTGGGCATCTGAATTCATAGGCTATTTCCCACCATGTCTGGTTGCGTTCTTTCCACCGTCTGGCCCTACCGGACCTAATTCTGCCGTCTG
This sequence comes from Sminthopsis crassicaudata, assembly GCF_048593235.1. NCBI lineage: Eukaryota > Metazoa > Chordata > Mammalia > Dasyuromorphia > Dasyuridae > Sminthopsis > Sminthopsis crassicaudata. The sequence continues at coordinate 221,511,738 of NC_133622.1, read as the reverse complement.
ATTTAAACAGCAATCTAGATGCTCTGGCATCTCAATTTAAGGGAAGATTGGACGTTGTTTTCGAAAGGGAATTGCAAGTGTTTTAGTCTCAATAGGGAACAGATTGTGGCCTCCTTCCTGAGGACAGGCTGGGAAGTAACACATCAATCTTGGGGTTTGGTTCTTAATGAAATGTTTTTAACCCTCTGTCCACTTATTAGCCAATGAACTGGATAGAAAGGAAGCGAGAAAATGCATCCAGCAGGCAGGGTATGACCTTGTGGGGTGGTCTCCCATTTCCTGCTGGCCCTACCCAACACATCTGTGGACTTGGGCCCATTTAATTGGGTCTTGCAGATTTTATCAACAGGGAGCACGTTGAGATGTAAGAGGAGAATAAAGCTTTCAAAGACACTAGTTTAGAAGCTAGTTCTAGGCCATAATAGGAAACAGAGAAGCAGAAACTTAAAAATAAAATACCTCATGACATATAGTTCCATTAAGTAATAATGTCAGCAGTGTGGTGCTCAATTTTGACAAGCCACCTGACTCATGACATAGAGCAGAGAATGGCAAGTGTAGAATGCAATACACACACACACACACACACACACACACACACACACACACACACACACACACACACAAAGTCACTTAACCTTTCTGAGTCTCGGTTTCTTCGTTAGGCTTGAAGGTGTGTCTGAGACTATTTCGAGCCCTGAATCTCTGGTCTTATGGTTAAAAACAAAAACCATCAAAAATAGCTATCACCTGTACTATAATTCCATTCCCAAAGTGTAGGGCTATAGTTCATATGTTTATGACTGGAGGTAGTGCTGGAGGTAGTGCAACGCATAGAGTTCTGGGTTTGGGATCAGGAAGATTCATCCTCCTGAGTTCAAATATGGCCTTAGACACTTACTAGCTGTGTGACTCTTGACAAGTCACTTTACCCTGTTTGCCTCAGTTTCCTCATCTGTAAATAAGCTGGAAAAGGAAACAGCTTACCAGTCTAGTATCTTTGCCCAGAAAACTCCACGTGGGATCAGTTGGACATGACTGAAAAACTACGGCAACAACTACAAGATGCTTCATTGTGAATGGATAGAGTTATAGGATCATAATTTTAAAGCTAGAAGAAACTTAGAGATTATTGGTCAAAAGCTTCATCTTACAGATGAGGAAACTGAGGCTAGAACAAGAAAAGTGACTTGAAAATTTGGCTTTGACGTGAATATACATACTGGATGAGTGACTACAAGCAAGTCACTTAACTGTCTTGCTAGACAATGCTGCCTTTACGCTATAAGATTAAGATTCATTCATAAACAAAAGGTGTTCCTTTCTACTGATGAAGTTCCTCACAGGGACTATCTACCTATCTCTCTTTCTCTCTCTGTCTCTCTGTCTCTCTTGGTTTCTGTCTCTCTCTTCCACCTCCCTCTTTGTGTCTCCTTCTCTGTGTATGTCTTTCACTGTTTCTATCTCCATTTAACCAGTAAGGAAGATATATTTTATTTTCAGCTAGAAAACATTTGGTGACTGCCTGTTTAATATTCCTATGTTTGCAGCATTCTCCTAGAAATTTATATTGTTAGACTTTAAACCCTCATTGAATTTACCCTCCTCTTAGTCCTGGGAGAAAGGGGGTAATCTATCTTTGCTAGGCAGTTCCCCCTGAACATTTTGAAAAACAAAACAAAACAAACAAACAAACAAAAAAACCTTACAGTCAGGAATCACACCCCCATCATTGCAGAAGAACTGCCTCCAGGATTAAACAGTGCAGCTGTTCCAAACATGTTGTACCAAACTATCCAGGGGAGAAAATGAAGAATACTCTATCTCCTTGTGAATGCAAGTGGGACCAGGACCTGGCAGATTATCCTTGGGAAAAATGAGGAATGGACTGATGCTGGGCAGAAACAACTCTGCTCTAGGTGACCCAGCAGAGGCCATATTCATTACCATTCATAACACTAGCCTCGGGTTCCAGATTTGTCCCTGCACAGAGATGAGATCTGGGAGACAACAGAAATATCCATGAATTTGGACTGCTAGGACCTGCGTTCAAATCCCATCTCTGTTCTCACTTGTGTGACCTTAACATAATTTACTAGTGCAATAGAAACACTAACTGGAATTACAGTTCTAATCAAATACACGCAAACATTAGTTTATGTTATTTATTAGACAATACAAATAATCCCACTAGGATTAAAATATTGATAGGATCTGGTTTTCTAGAGCTTCTTAGTAAGCATATTTCATAAGTAGCACCCAATAAGATTCTCCATTTCCTCCTGATTTGTGTCACCTTCTGACAATTGGTAAATATCAGTCAGTAAATCAACACTGTCCTCAAACAAACAAGAATTTGAATTAAAATCATTGTGTATAATAATCACCCTCAGTTTCAAAGCAAGGCCAAGGTGAAAACTAGGCGTCTCTGGTGGATTTCTTATAGTTCTGTTTATAGTTAATCAATAAATTTGTTTACCAAACAATTTGATTATACCTAACAACATAAGCTAATAATGAGATTATTTATCAAATTATTCCATCAGTGGGGAGTTGTCCAGTATGTTTATGAACATGTACCTGTTGCTTACCAAAACTTTCCACAATATGTTTATTTAAATAGTGAAAAACGAGTTATGAAAAATAAATATCGAAATACCTCATCACAAAATGATTAGGATTTGTATCTCTACCCTAATTAACCGAAATACAGAATGTCCCAAGTGACTCAATCAATCAAAAGTGAATTGACAACCAAAACTAGGCTTGAAAGATCTAGTGAAGTGTTTTAGTCAAAAAGCCAGTGACACTACATAGGAAATATTTTGTGATTGTTGGAAGAGAATTAGTCATATCCTAAGGCCCATACGCTTCTTCAGAAGTTCTAATTCTAGTAACAAAGCGGCCAAGTTTCTGAGGTTTCTGGGCTCAGGACCACCTTGAGGAGGCAGACTTGTGCCCATACTGGGGGACATGTTATCAGCAACTGGACCAGTAATAACACACTCACTAGGAGTAGAATGAGATAAACTGATGACATACTAAAGACAAACAGTAGTGCAGAAACACTCAAGAAAAGAAACAGCTTTAGTAAGATTCCATGAAAGGAGAAAAATACATCCAGTAACCAGGAGCTTTGAATTTACCCTTTGGCCATATAAACGCTCTAAATGGGAGAGCACGCTATTTTCAGGAGTCTTGTGTGTGCAAAGTAAAAGTGTATCCCTAGTTTGGAGGGGGCTTTAGGATGGTGTGCTTATAATACCATCTCAGTGAATGCCTCTTTATAAAAAGTTAGTAAAGTTTATCTGAAAATCAAAGAGAAGTACATCAGATGGGGGCCCATTAGCAACAATACTATAAAAACTTAATTCCTTAGAGTTAACCTAATACTCTGATGCAAGAAGTAATAATCTGCCTTCAGTGAACCCATCCTGCAAATGTGAGTGGGAGTTAGAGAACTAGCTCAAGACTGTTTCACAAGGGGAAATTGAATATTAGAGAAAAGGGGTTAACTGATTAATCCTTTATCTCCACCATACTTTTGCAATTTCCAAAGACTTAAAAGTGCTGCTGACTCAAAAAGCCAGAAAGAGGCAAATAGTGGGTTTTGGTGTAGATGAAATATGGTAGGAAGACTTGCTTAACAAAAGTAGCATAAAATATGTCATTATACATGTGATAAATAAAGCAGGTGAAGTAACAAAAGGGAAAATGGATGGTGTAAATCTTGCACTGGAATCTATGACAATAAAATTCAAAGGATACACTCTAGCATAGAAGATAGATCTACTATTGGAACTTTGTGGGAGAACAAAGAAAGGAAGGGGGACGAAAAGACATGGAGGAGTTGGGATCTGTACCAGAAGAGAATGTACTTACCTAAATAGCATCACAGATCTTGAAGATGTATGCTCTTTAATATAAGGAATTCACAGTGGTTTTTTCCTTCCATTTAATCTCTCAGAACCCCCAGAAAAAGGCTGTGCTCAGTCACCATCTCAAATATACTTACTGACTAATTATTGATTCAATCTTTTCATGCTCTTGGAGTGAATCAGATTCATCTATTAATCTAGCTTTTGACCCAACAAGATACTCTTCTCTTCACCCACCCACCTCCTCTACTCTATGTGTTGTTTCAGTTATTCCCTATCTCCAGAATACTCTTCTAAGCAGATCTCAGTCAAATAGTATTAATTTATTTGGGGTGTTTGGTTATCATGTGATCAGATTGGCCATCATAGAACTCAAGTATGAGATCAGTCATTTGATTCAGGCTCTCACAGCACTTCAGATTTTAACTTATAGATACAGAGCTGTAAGGGATCACTAAGGTCATTGGATCAATTCTCTCTCATTTTAGAGATGTGGAAACCAAAGCACAGATGGAATGAGTGACTTCTAAAGTGGCTGAGCCAAGATTTTAATTAGGATTCTCTGCCTCTTAATTTAACACCCTTTCAATCATATTGTATGATGAAATACTCAGGATCATTGATGAGCATCTTTCCTCAGATATATATCTTCTCCAAAATACTCTAGTCAAGTGGTCATCTAATCTTCAGAACCTGGGACAGCACCTACTCAGAAGACTGTGATGATGTGAAATGATGTGCCTTGAAAAGATTGCACAATATGGTTCTGGCTGTAGAATCTCTTTGGTCACTTTTTCTTTAGATGAGTTCTTGGGTCATATATTTCTTCCATTATGACATCTGGTGAGAAACAGAAGAGGTTTTGGCATCTGTATATATCTTTTTGTAGAATACCCTTGAGTATAGATACATATTTTGTGATATCTTTGAATCCCCCGTGTCTAGAATGCCTTTTACACAGAAGAAATGCTTAATAAATGTTCGAGCTAAATTAAATTGGCAAGCCCACTATTCTCTCATGCACTCAATTCCATTTTTAATAGCTCTAGTTTTTAGAAAATTCTTCCTTAAATTGAATCCAAATCTACCTTCCTCTAATTGCTATTCCTTGATCCAGGGCATCCCATTGTAATAACGATAAATTTATTCTCTTTCTGATTAAAAAATTATCTCTTCCAATGCTTGAAATAGCTAAATATTATCTTCCCTTAATTTTATGTTTCTCCAGGTTCCAGTTATCTCAGCAACTTCTCACATGATAAAAATGACTCAAGGAAGATTAGAGTGCTGGCTTCAGAAGCCATAATATCTAGAACACTCAATTTACATCTGAGAAAACTGAGGCTAGACAGTTAAAATGACACATTTAACAAGTATCTGAGGTAAGATTTGAACTTGGATCTTCCTGAATTTGAGGTCAGGACTCTATTTACAGCAGCATAGTGAGTCTTCAAGTCCACAAGCATTTATTAAGTGCACCATTCATTCTAGTCACTACCTTTGCCAGTAGGAATAATAAGCTCTGTATTTAATTCTCAAGTTCATAACCAGTTTCTCATTAGGAATAAACTCATTTATTAAGTGCTTGCTATGTACCAGACAATTGTGCTAGGGAGGTAAAAATGCTCAAAGATAATCTAAGACCTCACAGTTTTTAAGGGAAGAGAATTTGCAAACAACTATCTACAAATAAGATATAATCAGGATGAATTGAAGTTTTTCTTGGAGAGAAGACACTAAGAGTGAGGAGAATGGGGAAAGACTTTTTTGCAGAAGCTGAGACTTACCTGAGACTTGTAACTGCCAGAAGGAAAGATCAGGACTCTTAAGAGGAGATGTTAATGCTTTCCGTCCCACAAGAAACTGTCTTCTGGTTTCATGATCCCTCACCATCCTGTTTGCTTTTCCAGTTTGCCAATATTCTTCTGAAAATTCAGTGCCCAGAACTGTAAACAATCCATCAGATGTGGCCTGACCTGGAGAGGGAGGACAGCAGAGCTATTGTCTCTTTTGATCCAGACACTGGTCTTCTGTCTGATCTTATTGCCTGAGATTACACCAGCTTCTAAGCAGTCACGTGTTGAGTTTGTAGTCTACTCAAAATCTCAGGTATTTTTCTACCATGTCAGGTCAGACAGGTCTCCCCTGCCTTGGGCAATTATGTAAAAGTGTTCAGGATCTCTCCTTTCTTTCTGTTATATCTCAGCTCATTTGTTTGTTTGTTTGTTATGTTTCATCTTTCTGATCACTATTGAATCTTAAATGTTGATTGTGTTTCCCAGTTTACCATTATTAACAAATGTGACAGGTAGGTCTTCTCTAGCTGCTAATATCTTCCCATTCCTGTCCAATATATATACTCTGGGCATATATACATATACATATGTATGTATATATATGCATATATATACATACATATATATGTATATATATACACATACACACACATATATATACATATACATATATATATATATATATTCTGTATATATATAGATTTACAGTTGTAAGGAAATGTATATTATGTATGCATATTTACAGGAATAAATCTCTCTATATATGATATTCTTGCATAAGATATCTATCTATCTATCTATCTATATAAGTACATATGTATATGTTTATGTTATGCAGGAATATATGCATGTATGCAGGAGATATACATACACATATAAATGCACATGTACATATATGAAATCCAGAAAACTCAACTTCCTGAGTTCAAATCTGGCCTCAGGTATTTCCTACCTGTATGATCCTGGGCAACTGTCTGCCTCAGTTTCTTATCTATAAAATGATCTGGAGAAGGAAAAGGCAAATCCCTCTTGGATTTTTGTCAAGAAAACTCCACAAAGGGTCATAGGAAGTCTGGCATGACTCAGAATGACAACAGCAACAACAACATTGAACAAAGCAGAGGACAGAGCCCTGTGGCAAGAGAAGCTCTATTTTTATGGACTGAAATATATTGAGCAAGCAGATTTAATTCTCTGGTCCTCAGACAGTCAATAGTTTTTTGCTGGGTCTTCCTAGGATGTTGATAGACTCAGACAGAGCTTCTGTTCCAGGGCCCTTAAGACCTAGAGTCACCTTTAAATCACATTGAGACATGAGAGGAAGACTTAGAACAATAGAAAAATTGTTTTCCATTTCAGCATCAAGAGCACTTAATTAGTACCTGCCATGCTCAGGGTGAAAGACAGTATGACCATGGTAAGAGGAGGGAACTGGGTAGAGATTGTTTAGCAGGCAGAAGAGAAGGATGGGGATGGGGCAAGATAGTTGTCTTCTAGGGCTTGAAAAGTCATAGTGTTGAAGAATTAAACTTGATCTGTTTGACCTCAAAAGACAGAATGAGGAACAACAATAGGTTAATAGATTTGACTTGATGGGACAAAACTTTCCTACCCATTAACACTGTCCCTAAATGGAATGGGCTTCCCCCTCATTAGCAGTCTTTAAGAAAGGCTCAATGACCAATTGCCAAGCATGTTGAATGATAAAATATTTATTAAGCACCTACTGTGTTCCAAACACTGGGGATACAAATATAGAAGTGAGACTTTCTATCCTTCAAGGAATTTACATCCTAATCAGAGGAAACAACACATAGCAGAACATGGTAGCCAGGGAACTTTATTTGAGAAATCATAGCTATAGTTAGTGGAGCCTCTTTCCAGAAACAAAAAGAGCAGTGATTTCATTAGCATTATTTCTCACAGAGCAAGAGACAGAAAGGAGAGAAGGCACATGTTCTGCATTGTGGCAGATGGGAGAAGGATCAAATAGTTCCTAATTTCTTGCTGGTGGATGGCTGAATGGGATGGGAATCACAGGCTAGGGAAGGCTGGATATAGTGGTTGGGTGTTGTTGGTGGTAGTAATGGTGCTCCTTCCTTTTCAAATTGGAACAACAACATCACAAAAAAATGATGTCTTGCCTTGTGAATTAGATTTAAGGGAGTCAGAGCTGTGAAAAGTTGAAAAGTCTTTTCTCCAGTCGTTGAAGTCCAGTGGCAAGACAAAACTCAAGAAGACTGGCGATAGCCTGGAATACAGTGGAGGACCTTTCTAAATTATGATCTTTCCCAAGTCTGTCTGTTTGAGGCAACACCCATTCAATGACTAAGGAATAGGTAGGAATTGAGACAAGACATGGTCTAATTTATTATTATAAGAATATCAGTCTGTGAGGGAAACCTTCAAAGTTTTGGCCAGAACAGAATACATATTTTTGAGAATATGAGCTCTTTGAGAGGAAGGACTATTTACTTTTTGCTACTTTCTTATATCCTCAGAGCATAGCACAGTGCCTGGAATATGATATCAATTAAATATTTTAAAGGGCTTATTTTATGTTAGGTTTTGGGAAAACAAGGATCAAAAAGAAAAGAAAACAAAACAAAACAAAAAAAAAAAGAAAAGAAAAGAAAACAGCCCTGGTCCTCATGAAGCTTACATTCTATCAAACTGAATTGAAAAACTTTCTGGGCTCCAAGCTTTCATATACTGGTTATTATGGCTATTTATCTCCTCTAGATTTGGGCATCTGTTTGCTGAAGCAGGGCTTGCCTCAAGTGTTCAGCCTGTGGCTGGATGCTTTTTTTTTTTTTTAATTCTGCTCTAAAGACAATTCAAGTGAGAAACTTCAGTACATTGGCTTTGTTCTTTGAGTCATTGCACTGTAATTAACTGAGTCTGGTTTTAAACACTGTGAGGACACCTTTCTTGTCTGTTTATGTCAGGAAGAAATGGTTAATGAGCACTTATCAAAAAGATGAACATTTTTTCATTAGATTAAGTAAAATCAAAACAGTTTTATAATGTACTATTATATTTCAGCCTATGAATAAATTGAACCAAATAGCTTATATCTCCCTTGTTTCCTAAGACATTTTCTCTTCTCCTCCTCCTTTTTCTCCTTCTCCTTTTCTTTTTCTCTCTTTCATCTAGTCTTTGTGTCTATCTGTGTCTCTCTCTCTCCATTTCTCTGTCACTCTATGTGTCTCTAACTCTGTTTCTCTGTTTCTGTTTATCTCTCTCTCTGTTTTTCTGCCTCTGTCTCTCTGTGTGTCTCTGTCTGTCTCCATCTTTGTCTCTGTGTGTCTCTGTTTGTCTCTTTGTCTCTCTCTGTCTCTGTCTCTTCCTCCCTCCCTGTCTTCTCCTCTCTCTTTCTCCTCCTTTATCCTTTACCTCTCTTGGCATCCTTAATTTTAAAAAAGAATGGTTGGACATACAGTATGCAAGGTTTGGAGAACCTGGAGTTCAAATTCCAGCTCAGCCCCTTATCTCCCATGTGACCTTGGTCTAGTATTTTCATTGGATCATAGATTTAGGAATTTTAGAAGTCTTAGAGTCTGGGATTTTTAATCTGGCATCTATGAACTTCTTTTAAAAAATATTTTCATTGCTGGATTTTGTTTCCTTTGTGATTCTATGTATTTTATGCGTCTAAAAATGGTATTCTTAGCAGGGACCCTTATGTTTTCCCAGACAGTCAAAGGAGAAAAAAAGGCTAAGAATTCTTCAAATTTAATCCCACTGCTCATTTTATAAATAAAGAAACTGAGGCACAGAGACAACAAGTAGAAAGTTAGGGTTGATCATCCCCCTAACTCGAATCCTAATTCTGAGCTGCAGCTAGGGTTGGAACTTTGAGCTTTACCTTGAGATACAGTCCTATCTTCCACTGAATCATATTTTTATTAATCTGTAAAATGAGAGATTGGGATAAGATGGCACCCAAGATTCTCTCCAGCTTTAAATCTTCAATGTTCTCACCTATGAAAAGATATTTTCTAAGCATTCTTTTAGACATCCCATTTTCTGAGAATATAGAATATTCTAGCTCATCAATGCAAAGCCTGTAAGATCTGGACTGCACCTAAATATTATTTCTAGAGAGAAAAGGCCTATGTAGCCTAAATAGACTACACAGTCTAGTCTAGTAGTCTAGTCTAGTTTCCCAACTAGACTGGTCTAGACTAGTTTCCAGACTATCTTCAAGACTGCCAGTGGACTCTGCCATATCCCAATACACATTTTTAAATTGCTTTGAAAAATGATTTCCCCTACTTTTTCATAACACATCAATCAAAATTCCTCTGCCCTTCTCCCTTCCAGTCTCATGCAGAGTTTTTAAATAGAGCACAGGATTTTTCCCCTTATGTGTCTAAATAGGTAGATATTAGTCTGTGTGCTATGAAAGGGAAGAAATCATGAGGACTGATAATCCCTTAAGAAAATGATGTGGCAGTAATTTGAAAGGTAATTGCTACTCCTGGATTGGGGACAGGGGCAGCTGAAATTGGTGGACCACTTGGTGGTGAGCCTCTCTAGGACTAAAGTCAATAAAGACATTTGGACTAAATCAAGCGCCAAGATGGGGAGCCCTCTCTACCCTAAGAGAGGCTGCCCAAATAGGAGAGAACCTGATCAGGTGGGCAAAACAGATTAGGATAAAAGATCTATACCAATCAGTACTGGGATCAGTCCTGTGAGTGACCACTGCACAGTCTCAAGAAAAAAAAATTAAATAAAAAAGCAAACATTTAAACTAGGTATCATTTTTGATGTGACTTGGGGAGCAGATTTGTTTTAAGAGCTCAAAGAACTTGAAGACTTCACAGAGAGGCAGGGTTGTAGGGTGGGAAGAACATTGACTCTGGAGTTTCAACACAGATTTGAATTCCTGCTGCGCCATTTCCTACCTGTGTGACCTTGGGGCTCTGCTTCTGAGCTTCCCTCACAGGAAAATGAGTGTGTGTGTGTGTGTGTGTGTGTGTGTGTGTGTGTGTGTGTGTGTGTGTGTGACACACACACACACACACACACACACACATATATATATATATATATATATATGCTGGTATAAACATTTAACAACCACCTTTCTAAAGGGCAAAATGTTCCAACAATATATTTTTTATGTTTAGTTTGCATCATTAACATTTCCCTCATTATTTTCTTAAGTAGACAATCATAGACAATCAATATTACAACCAACAAGCTCTGATCTGCAGCATTTGCTGATTTCCAAGGTGTAAATACTCACACTGAACATTTAACAATGGGTTTTCACAGGTTCCAGCGGGCTTCAGTACACTTCTTATACATTCACAATAAATAGAATGTAGAAATCAGGTGGGACTCTATTTTCCCTGATTTTGGTTGGTTCCTCACCCATCCATCCCGAGTTCATTTAGTGCTCTGCTTCTCTACAGCCATAGACAATTGCGGTGACGTCTCTGTAACTGTTAGCCATCTTTGTGTCATTTGGCCAATCATTCACTCCGTGCCTCAGTTTCCACAATGGTAAAATGAAATCCGCCTCTAACATTCCTTCCAGGTCTAGATCTAGGGTCCTAGGAAGAGCAGCTGTACATTTTCATTTGTTGGCATTAACTGAAAAACTACATGATGATAAACAGTTACAATTAATTCAGTAACACTTCTAAATGAATTTGTGTTTTATTAATCACAACAGCATCTACAAACATTTTAAAATACTAATGCCCACATGTGTGAAACATTATTTATTCAGTCTACAGAAGGCAGGTTTGCTTATTTATCCTATTGAGTCACACTGCATATTTTGCCAAAGCTAACTAGAGATCAAAATGACAATGTTTAGTATACACATGAATTAGTGGACTCTGCAATAACTCTGAAATGCCCCCAAGGGATTAAAAATGACTTCCCTGGATGGTTTCTAAGTACTCTTGCAGGTTTAAATCTCACAAATCATTTATCCCAAATTTCTGCTTTCTTGCCACGAAAGTGATTTTTCTAGATATTTTTTGTTGTGATCCCATTTGTGGTGGTGGTGGTGTTTTTTGGCAGAATTACTATAATAGTTTGCCATTTCTTTCTCCAGCTTTTTTTCTAACAGATGAGAAAACTGAGGTAAATGGAGTTAAGTAACTTGCATAGGGTCACACAACTAAGACCACTCTGAGGCTGGATTTGAATTCAGGTCTTCCTGATTCCAGACACGGTGTTCTATCCAGTATGTGATTGACATTAGCTGCTCCTCCTAGATATTTGTCTCTTTTAAAAAAAAGTTCTAGATACTTGCCTCTTTTATTTTTAATAGCACTTTATTTTTCCAAATACATGCAAAAATAGTTTTCAAGATTCACCTTTGCAAAACCTTGTGTTCTAATTTTTTCTGCCTCTTTTCCCCTCCCCTTCATCAAAACAACAAACAATTCATTATAGGTTAAACGTTCAGTTCTTCTAAACATATTTCCATATTCACGATGCTGTGGAAGAAAAATCAGCTCAAAAGGGAAAAAAACATGAGAAAGAAACAAATAAAAAGAATAACAACAACAAAAAGTGAAATTATGATGCTTTGATCTACATCCATAGCTTTCTCTCTGGACCCAGAGCATACCTTCCATTTCAGGTCTATTGGAATTGCCTTGGATCATCTCATTATTGAAAAGAGCCAAGTCCAATACTTAATTCTTTTAAAAAATCATTGTAGTGATTCTACACACTTTTTAAAAATTTTATTTATAATTTTTGACAGTATATATACATGAGTAATTTTTTATAACATTATCCCTTGTATTCATTTTCCCAAATTATCCCCTCCCTCCCTCTACTCCCTCCCCCCCATGACAGGCAATCCCATATATTTTACATTTGTTACAATATAATCTAGATACAATATATGTGTGTAAATACATTTTCTTGTTGCACATTAAGTATTAGCTTCCGAAGGTATAAGTAACCTGGGTAGATAGACAGTAGTGCTAACAGTTTACATTCACTTCCAGTGTTCCTTCTCTGGGTGTAGTTGTTTCTGTCCATCATTGATCAACTGAAAGTGAGTTGGATCTTCTTTATGTTGAAGATATCCACTTCCATCAGAATACATCTTCATACAGCATTGAAGTGTACAGCGATCTTCTGGTTCTATTCATTTCACTCAACATCAGTTGATGTAAGTCTCTCCAAGCCTCTTCTACACACTTTTTGATAAGAGAAGTGATTGACTAGCAAAACTAAAGCCAGATTCCACAGTCTATCTTGGTGTGAAATGGAAAGTGTCCTAATGACCTGCAGCAGTTTTGTAATTCTGGATCATAGTATGAAAGCCAGTATGGTTTTTTGTTTGTTTGTTTGTTTGTTTGTTTTTTATCCCTGAGCTTCATAAAGGTAAACTTAGTTCCCTTTCCCTTCTTACATTCATGTCAATCATGATACCCATCTGATCCGAGTGATGAACAAAACTTCCTGCTAGGGTGTTGGGTCTTCCATGGTGATGGATGGTGCATCATTGAATTGGTGGGAGAAAGTCATGGAAAATAGACAGGAAGGACATACCATGAGGCACAGGTTCCATCCTTTTGACATGTCTATGGGGTTAAACCATTCTTGAACAGTTTATCACTCATCAATTGTAATTAAATATGTTTATATTAAATTATGTTCTGTAATTAATGTAAAATCCTTTAGCCTATGCTGTTATTAGAACCAGATGCTGAAATATCAACAATATTTCAACCTGACTGCATTGCCTGCCAGCTGCCTGACTATAATTACTTCAATCTCAGCTTGTTATCTAATTATCACCTTTGTAAAGGGAAAAGTACTCTCTAATGCTGACTGATTGTTTGAGATGATGGTGAAGAGCATGAAACAGCTGTCAGAGATCTTGGGCCCTGCTTATTTGCAAGAGGAAGCTTATTATGAGGTCCACCTTGGGCCCAGTCATTTTCTGGTGATGAGTTAGTGGTCAAGGGATAGAGATTTCCTTCATTTCCCTCTTAGCTTTTGGGTCCAAATCTAAGAAGAGCTGAATCAGGGATAAAAAAGCCATCTTTTCAGCTCTGACATTTGCTAACTAACTGCATGATTACTGTAAGTAATCCAAATATTCCAAGGCTATTTTCCTCAGCAGCAGCATTCTAATGGAAAGCGGCTAGGTGGATAGAATGCCAGGCCTGGGCAAGATCTGAATTCAGATCTGATCTTAGACACTCAGACTTGCCTAGGGAAGTCACTTCACCTTGTTTGCACGTTTCCTCCTCTGCACAGTGAGCTGAAGAAAGAGATGGCCAAACATTCCACTAGCTTTTCCAAGAAAACTCCCAAAGGGGATGTGAAGAGCTGGATGTGACTGAACAACAAACAAAATTGTAGTGATAATAATACTTGTACGAGTTCCCTCTCGTGATTGCTACTGGGAAGCAAGCCCCAAGCATTTATTAAGTGTACCAGGCACTGTGCTAAATACTAGGGATACAAAGAAAGGTAAAAATAGTCCTTGCTCTGGAGGAGCTCACAACCTAAGGGAAAATGTTTTGTGAACCTTAAAACCCTATGGCAATGAGAGTGGTTGTTGGTGGAGAGCTTGTCAATATTATTAACCCCAGTGTAATCATTAGATCAGAGGCTTCTGTTGTAATAGCCTCAGATGCTCAATTTGGGTTAACACACAATTAGAATTATAGAAAAAAATCATAATTAGATTAATTAGAATCACAGGCAAGAAAAACCTTTAGAATTCATCTGGTTCAAGTCTCATTTCAAATATGAGAAAAATGAAATTGAGAAGCAAAGTAACCTTGGGGTCACACATTTGGTGGGGAAAATGAGGCCTGGAAACCTGATGTCCTGACTCCCAACCTAGTGCCCTTTGCTCAGATTAGCCTTCTCTTCCTTCCAACTGGTATGAATTAGTATTAAGTAAGAAACAGAGTCCTGAAAGTAAGCAACCTTAACAAAGTGGGTGGAATTGGATTTTAAGCTCTCTCTTCTTGTGATATGTGTAACATTTGTGGCTTCTTGATAGATCTGCTCCTCACTTCATTTTAAAGTGTGAAGCTAAGTGGAGAAAGGCTGTGAACATGTGGTTCTCTGTTTTTGATTAACCCATTTGTATTTTGTGCCGTTTGTCACCAAGAGGGTGAATGAAACCCAAATGAAACGTTTTCTCAACTCCCTTGCTCTTTGCCCCCTTCTCCTTAGCTTATCCAAGTGTTCTCACATCTTCCTCTGTTGGGTCCTCTCTCTCTCTGAGAGCAGTTCCCCACACTCACATTTTGTGTTCTTATCTCTCCTGCTCCCATTCAAGCACTCATTACTTTTTTTTTAAAATAAAGTGTTATTCAATGAGGTAATTCAAGGCAATTCCAAAGGACTTGGGTTGGAAAGGGCCATCTACATCCAGACAGAACTATGGGAACTGAATGTGGATCGAAGCATAGTGTCTTTATCTTTTGGTTGGTTGTTTGTTTGCTTATTTTTTTTCCATTTTGATCTGCTTTTTTTGTGCAGCATGACAAATATGGAAATGTGTTTAGAAGAATTGCACATGTTTAACCTATTTTGGATTACTTGTCGAAGGGACGAAAGAGGAAGAAAAATTTGGAACACAAAGTTTTGCAAAGGTGAATGTTGAAAACTATCTTTGTTTATATTTGGAAAGATAAAATACTATTAATATTTTTTAAAAATGCGTTATTGATATTTTGTTTTTATATCACCAGAACTGTTGAATATCTCTCTCTTCCCTCTCTTAGAGAGAGCCATCCCATAAAACAAGTTGTATTTTTAAAGAAAAAGGAGAAAATATCAGCAAAATTAATCAGTTTCTTCATCTGTAAAAATAGAAAGGATGGAATAGGTGGGAGTTCTAAAGCAATCATAATGATTCCAGGATGAAAAAAACCAGGATGTCTTTACAGCAAAATTGATCATGAGTTCCAGACTAAGCCAATGCCCTGGAAAATGCTTCTACCTTCTTTAGAAGGGCAAGGCCTGGTCTTTTTGTAAACCTCCAGGTCAGCTTTACTAGTGAAACCTGTGATTATCTACTAAGGATAATAGAAACTGCCCTGTTTGCCACTTTGTCAACCAGAAATGTAACTTTTACTATTCTCCATAAATAATGGAATCATGGCCTTGAGATTCTGTATGGTGCAGAATTATTGACTAAATGATTGAAAGTAGAATTAAGAATTAAAGACATCTTCACAAATTCCCATTCTTTGAAATTTGATGATGCATGTCAACGATCATTAAGGTTCCTCCAGCTTTTTTTTTTTTTTTTTTTTTTTTTGTAGAAGAGGGGAAAAGAAGAAAGAAGTGAAGGAAGGAAGAAATTAAGAAAGAAAAAGGAGGAAGGAGGGATGGAAGGAAGATAAGAGACAAAAAGAGGAAGAAGGGGAAGAAGGAAGAAGATAAGAGACAAAAAGAGGAAGGAGGGATGGAAGGAAGGAGGTAAGAAAGATAAAAAGAGGAAAAAGGGAAGAAAAACAATCATTAAGCACAACATGCCAGGAATTTTTAAAAACACTGTTATTGGATTCTTAATAAGAAGCCTGGAAGCTAGATTTTATTACTAACCCCATTTCACAATTGGGGAAATTGAGGCAGATAATAGTTAAGTGACTTACCCAGCAAGTAAGAATAAAGTCAGATTTGAACTCGAGTCTTTCTGACTACATGTTCAAGTTCTCTCCATTTAGGAAAGGGAAAATACTTTGACTTGCCTAAGACAACACAGATCAAACCAAAACGGATTCCCTTATTGAAGCCTCGGTGCCCTCCTCCCAGCCTTCTCTTTCTCTCTTGGCATAAGATGTATAGTTTCATGCCTCCATTAACAATATTATGATTGGTCTCCTTCACTCTAAACAAATCTCATTATCCAAAAGCAATCTTATTTGTGGGAACACTCTATACCACACAGATTCTGTGAGCTGGAGCCACTGGGTTCTGAAGGCCCTCCCTAGAATCAGCCCAGGATGGGAGAGAAGAGCTGGTGGTTTTAATTCATTGTGTGAAAATTGGGGCCAGGGGTCAGCAGCCTCCTGGCACACAAATCTCCCTCTGAGAATCTCATTTCATTCTATCAGTTAGATTAGAAATACCCTAATTATCCCACTGAAATTAAATTACTTTATGTTAGGGTGATATAATGAACAAATCATACAGAGGCTATCGAGACCCACATCTTATTAGTCACTGCCAGACGAGCCCGTACACTAAGCAGACCTTGCTGACCTCTGAGGACTGGTCTCTGCTGCTCAAAAACGGGCATCGGGAAGAGGGAGACGGAAAAAATGGGCGCCTTTGGTGGCTGGGGTACTTCTGAGGACAGACCTTTTCCTTGGGCAGTAGTCTCCTGCTTCGGACAAAGCAAGGAAGTAGCTCAGATTGTGGATGAAGGATGGTTTTCTCCCCCAAAGAAACTGTTCGCAGTCACAAACCATAGCATTCAGAGGGAAGTGTACAAAGTAGTTCAACTTGTCTCCATCCAAAAAGTGGAGGACTCCACTGTTGGGAATGGGATGTTTATGCTTGTGGTATTTCTTCTTTGAAGGTAATAGAAAGCTTAGTCCCTTGGGAGTCGGAGTACCTGACTGTCCATGGGACCAATGAGCCTCGGTTTCTTTGTAAAACAGTGACCAGTAGGATCTCTTCTGACTCTTAATCTTTTCACTTTTCACACTTAATCTCTTCAGCTGCTACTGCCATCCATTCTTTTTCCCCCCATTTGAGCTTTTTTTTTAAATAATATTTTATTTTTCCCCCAAATACAAAACAATTTTAACATTCATTGCAGGGGGTTTTGTGTATGGAAACTTGGAGTTCCTAATTCTATTCCTCTTCTCTCCCCTTCCTGAGATAAGCTAACTGATACTTTGGTTATACATGTGCAATCATATAAACATTTCCATATTAGTCATATTGTATAACAAAACTTGAAAAAGAAAATAAAAGAAGGAATGAGGGAAGGAAGGAAAGATGGAAAGGAAGCTTCTATCTAAATTTTGATAATATCAGTTGTTTCTCTGGAAGGACATAACATTTTTCAACACGAATCCATTGGGTTTGTCTGGAATCATTGAATTCTTGAGAATAGTTAAGTCATCCATGGTACAATATGGCTTTTACTGTGTACAATACTCTCCTGGAACTGCTCACTTCGCTTTGCATCAGTACATTTCCATCCTCATGTGGTGTTTGTTTTTTATCTCATTTATACTGATTTATAGTTGCTGTCTCCACCATCAGAATGGCAGCTCCTTGAGAGAAGAGGCTGTTTTTGCTTTCTGTTGTTATTCTTGTCATATTTTTTAGTACTTAGCATTGGACCTGGCACAAAAGTGCCTGATAATTGCTTCTTGATTGATTGATAAGATATTAAAACCTATTAAAATCAGGATTCAGAAATATTTCTGGATCTTCCATTAATTAGCTCTATAACCCTGGATGGGAGCTTTAATCTCTTTGAGCTTCAGTTTCCTCATCTATAAAATGGGTATGATTACAATCTCACTCTTTATCAGAGTCTTTGTGCGCTGCAGGATAATTTTTTGGATAGTATGCATGAATGGTTCTGCCCATCACCACTTAAACACTATCTCAAGTCGCAGCATATAAAAAGTTAGTACACAAAAGTGCCTAATAAATGCTTATTGTTTGATTGATAGGCTATTAAAACCTATTAAAATCAGGGTTCAGAAATATTTCTGGATCTTCCACTAATTGACTCTATGACCCTGAATGGGAGCTTTAATCTCTTTGAGCTTCAGTTTCCTCATCTGTAAAATGGGTATAATAACAATCACACTATTTACCAGAGTCTTTGTGAGATGCAGGATAATTTTTTTGGATAGGATACATGAATGATCTTGCCCATCACTACCTAAACACTATCTCAAGTCACAGTATATAAAAAACATAGAAAACTATATGATCCTGGGCAAAGTGCTTTGTAACTCTTAAAGCACTGTATAAATATGCTTATGGAAAAAAGCTAGCAGTTCAGAAATAGGGCTCTCCTGGTGTCAGGGGCAAAGAATGAGAGAGCTGGTCACTGACCAGCTCATCCCCCACTAGGGAAATGGCTGCATGGAGTTTCAGCATCCCCTTAGACCTCTAAAGGAGGGAAGCTGGGATTCGGTTCTCGTTGGGCCCGACGTCATGGGACAATTAGCCTTTCAGTACTTTTTCTCTCTGGTTCTCCCTGTGGAGATTTTCCCCAGAGTCCTCTCTCCCTGGGTGCGTGGCTGTAGCAGCACAGACAGTTTAGGATGGGTGAGGAGGAGAATGTTAATTACCAGAAATAGCTTCCTCCCTTAGCCAATGATGAATAATTCTGGCTGTCACACGAGGGAGGGGGAGCTGTTGCCTGAGAGCCTGGCAGTTGATACCATAGGGTTCCCCGTTCAGCAGTGCCGCCCAGAATACATGGGAGCCCTTCAAGGGCCTTAAGCCTGTTACAACTAACGGCGTGTGGCCACTTCTTGGCTCCAAATGGAGTCAGATAGGAAGTCATTTCAAAGCAAATTCTTGATGAAATTCCATTACATAGTGCTTTTCAATTTAAAGGAAGGGACCTTTGCTGACACTAATTTGCACTTGCCTTAATCAGGGAGCTTAGAAAAACACAACCTTCCAATTGCTCTGGTGAGAAAGCTCCTACTGTTTGAAGATTTCTCTGACTGCCTGTTTCCTACTCTCCCTTCAGCAGGGATTGGGCTGGGGCTTAGATTTGAGTTTTTGTGACAAAAAAAGAAAGGGGCTGTTGGCAAGCCTTGTGGGAAAAGCAGAAGTTTGGGAGTCAAAATACCTCCAAGGCTATCTTAGCTTAACTGGAACTGGAAGTCAAAAAGTAGGGACCCCCCCTTTTCTTGTCCTGCCATTCCCGACACAGGAGACATTATCTTTTGGATGAATAGAAGTACTAAACTTAAAGTCAGGAAAATCTGGGTTCTGGCATTGGTAAGCCTGCATTATTCCCGTTTTTTCCCATTATTTTCATTAAGAATCTCAACCATTTCCCCTTCATTTGACTGAGGG